>NW_015638963.1:48508-61235 GCF_001515625.1 Sinocyclocheilus rhinocerous | reverse complement strand
CTTTGTTTTCGAGAAAGTAGCCTCAGAGTCAACACTCATAGACTGTGTCTGAAATCACACCCTACACCCTCATTCACTATTCCCTACATTAGTTCACTATATAGTCCACTAGACCGAGTGATTGAAAACAAATGAGTGAATTCAGACACTGATGAACAGCTGCTGTTAACAAGCAGAATCACTGCAGAATCACTGAAGGAAAGAACAAGAAACAAAACTACAACTTCCAGTCACAGCCTTAGATGAAATTAACCAAAATAAAACAGCAGAGGAGGATTACACAACTCCACAAACAGCATTACCAGCTTCACTCATTACTAACCAGACAAAAATTCTTTGAGAATTAACCGAGGTTTATATTGTATTGAAAATGTTTTGTTTGGCCTCACCATTTTGGCGATCAGTGGTTGCTTTAGTTGGGCTCTTGACCCTTGACTGTTTAATGTTAGTTTTTTTCTGCAGTTGTCTCTGTGTGTGTAAAGCACATTTGTTATGACAAGAATAGCCGAGAGAAATTTTAATGAAGTGGTTTTGATAAATATTAATGATGATGAATCGTCATCTCATGATCTGACTCACTGATCTCAATTAGTGTCTAAGTTAATAATTTTTTTTTTATGGTACAAGTCGCTCTACAAGATATGCTGACAAACTATTGTTAAGAAATTTAAAAAAGTTTTACGTTTTAAATCTTTAGAGCTAAATCACCATTTAGACACACACAGACATCAAGAATCATTTTTTTGATTGTCACCAATCTTGAGATTCATAGGCTGACTGTTGATGTCTGTCTGTGTTTAAAGAGATAGTTCATCCAAAAATGAAAGTTTGATGTTTATCTGCTTACATCCAGGGCATCCAAGATGTAGGTGACTTTGTTTCTTTAGTAGAACACATATGGTGATTTTTAGCTCCAACCGTTGCAGTTTATCAATCGTATAATGCAAATCCAACCGTTGTAGTTTATCAATTGTATAATGCATAGCAATGGTAACAAAATCTGTGAGAATAAAATCAAGAAAAGAAAACAGCAAAATACTGTAAAACCTAACAGTCAACTTCCTGTTGTGTTTTGTGGGTCACCATTGTGCTGGAGAGCAGAGCCTGTGTTTAAGTAAAGGACGGACAGAGAAACATTGATGTTATGCTGTTTGTTGTTTTATTCAAAGGCAGTAACTGTGTAGTTATTGATGCATTGTGAATCTCTTCAATAATTTAAGTTGTACATGAATGTGTGCTGCTGTTATCTGCAAAAGGTTTGAGTTGAATTGATGATTTTAACGATTTTGCATAAATCAGTAAGTTTTTCTTCATGGACTTAAGCAAAATAGTTCTTAAGACCAATATGCTTGCGTTACTTAAACATTATAAATATTAGTTTATAAACAAATGCCAATTGGCCAAGTTAAGTGCAGTCGGTTTCTGCAAATAAAATGAGTTAACTCAAAGGTTTGCATATTAACATTATATCAGTTAATGAAATACAGTTTTTTACTGTAAATTTAAACAGTTCTGTAAAACCTAAAATGTTGCTACCGTATTTTTCACGGTAAAGTTCTGGCAACCATAGCTGCCGGTATTTTACCATAAATTTAACATTTTTTTTTACAGTGTATCCTTTCAGGGGAGAAACAACGGTGTTTTCTTGATGGCTGACAAAATTGAAGCATTCAAACGGAAGTTGGTATTGTGGGAGAAGAGAGTGCAGGAGAACATTTTTGACATGTTTCCTAACCTTACTGATGTTCTGCAGGAATTCCCTCACATCAGCACCGACATACAGAGAATTGTCCGGGACCACCTGACCAGATTAACACAGAAATTCTGTGATTATTTTCCCAATGACCGAAGAGTTGGGAATGCGTGGATTCGCGATCCTTTTTCAGTAGTCCCAAGTGATGTGGATGTTGTACTCCCCATTAATTTGCAAACACAGTTAGGGGAACTTGCATCTGATGGCAGCCTGCAGCTTGCTTTTCGCAAGACAGACCTGAGTTCCTTCTGGATTCAAACCAGAATCCAGAAGGATTTGTGTGTTTTCGTGAAATTAATTATAATAAGCATATACGGTGTAGCCTAGGTCTAAAGAGGCATTTCAGTTATTTATTTATTTTCAGCCTTAGTGGGTCGTATGACTGGCATACAAAAAAAAAGTGGGTCGCAGTAGGCAAAAGGTTGAGAAACCCTGCAATAGAGTAAGCTTTCTATATACAAATGCCATATTTATATATATATATATATATATATATATATATATACTGAACAAAATTAATTCCACCAACCGTCATTCAGTGCTGCCTCACTATTGCTATAGTCCCTCATCAACTCATGGAAGCTCGCCATTGCGCCTGCTTTCATCAGTTGCAGCTCCTATATAAGAGGATGCCAAGTCCTCCACTTTCAGTGCTTTTGCACTCGTTCACTGGATCGTCAGTGATGGTTCCAGCACACACTGATGAAGTGTGAAGCGAGGCAGGAATGTTTACAACCACTGATTTTTTTTATATATATACATATATATATATATATATATATATATATATATTTATATTAAAATAAATTAATAATACTTGTAATCATTGGGTGAATATTTTATTAGAATTATCTAATTGCATTTTTTGTGCATTTTAAACAGATCCCTGACAGAAGAACTGATTCTTAAAAGGAAGCAAACATGGACTACATATATTTATATTAAAATAAATTAATAATACTTGTAATCATTGGGTGAATATTTTATTAGAATTATCTAATTGCATTTTTTGTGCATTTTAAACAGATCCCTGACAGAAGAACTGATTCTTAAAAGGAAGCAAAACACCATGGACTACTTACAAAAGAATGGACGGTAATTGACCCCACAAAAAATTATAATTTTTTTTGTATGGAATTATGCAAGAAATATTCAAAATGAACATGTATTAGCATTGGTATTATTAGCAGAAATTTATTTTAATGAAATATACAATAAATGATAGAAGTCTCTAGTAGTACATGCTGTAACCCTTAGAGTAACAGTACAAATGCTTGGAAATAATGCTTAACATTTTTACAGTTGTTATGGGCAGAGAGTGGAAGGGGTAATTAGTAGACAAGGCGAGGACCAAATCATAGCTATTTATTAAATGAAACAAAAAGATGATACATGAAAATGAGAAGAGTACAAAATGGTAAGAAGAGTTGCCAAAATGGTAACTCTCAAACAAACCTGCTTTGAAGAAGAGTGGAAAAGGAAGACAACCACAGTGGAGTTCAAGGAACTGGACCAGACCAGAGCCAGGGACTTGGAAGACTGAGTCAATGCTGGAGAAAGTGGAGACAAAGGCAGAGCCAGAGGAAAGGAGGACCAGGGCATTGTCACAGGATCAGAGGACCAAGGTGGAGCCAGAGGGTCAGAGAGCAGTTGTGGAGCCAAAATTATGGAGGTTAAGGCACCACTGAACGTCCGGAGGTCTATGGTATAACCAGGGGATCTACAGACTGCGGTTTTATAAATTAAATTATATAAAGCAATCGTATCTCTTCATAAGACTTGGATTAAATCGCTGAATTAATATAGACTAATTTTACAAAGCCTGTATAACCTTTTGGGATATTTTCAGTTTTTTTTTTCCTGTACTTCCAGTGGAGGAACAGAAACCTCCCAGGTTTCATTAAAAATATCTCAATTTGTGTTTCAAAGATTAACCAAAGTCTTATGGGTTTGGAACTACATG
Source organism: Sinocyclocheilus rhinocerous (assembly GCF_001515625.1). Classification (NCBI taxonomy): domain Eukaryota; kingdom Metazoa; phylum Chordata; class Actinopteri; order Cypriniformes; family Cyprinidae; genus Sinocyclocheilus; species Sinocyclocheilus rhinocerous. Next base: position 57,519 of record NW_015638963.1, on the reverse strand, counting down.
AGAGCAAGTAAATGATGACAGCATCTTCATTTTTGGGTGAAGATCATTTTTGGCTCTTTAATGTGAAGTCTGAACTGACAGAAAATAAAAAAAGCTTTGCGTTTAATAACTAAAATTTTGAGCAAAGTTCTCTACTGTTAGTTTTCAACAAGGAGCTCCTTTTTTACACATGAAAAGACAGAGTACCTTGTAACAGTACCCCACCTTTCAGTTATCAACAACATCACTGTACAATTAGATTCTACAATTAAAGGTATAGTTTTAGTTAAAGGGGAAATTCTGATGAATTTAGGCACAGTCCTGCAGGATCGCTACTGGTTGAAGCTCTTATTTCAAGACTGGACTGCTGCAATGCTCTTTGACATATTTTGTCACATTAACAATGCAATAAAAGCAATAATAACGGTGATGATAAATCAGCACATTACAAAAAATGCTATTATGCTACGTCATATGTCTCTTAATATTAAAGTCAGATGTTATTGGAATCTTCAGGGCCAGTTGAATGTCCTGCCTGTGATCTGAATGAACTTCTGGTTAAATGGGTGGAAGAAGCGTTGCAGTTTTTCCTTGATGGAGAGATTTACATCTGGATGGATCCGGCCCTTACTGCCCGCCAGGCACTTACTGAACATGAACTTGAAGCGCAGACAGAAGAACCCACGTGTGGCATTGAAGTACAGATTGTACTGGCTGATTCGTGATGGAAGGTTTAAGAATTGTTCAACCAGCTTAAGCTCTGGAAGTGGGTCTGTGATGAGGTGGTCTCCATCAACTATGTGAAATTGCTCAATGGGAAAGAACTTTAACCAGTGTTCTAAGTACTTGGTGTAGATGCTTGTCCGTACAGCCTTGTACTTTGTGTTCACCTCACAAGTCTTGGTATCAATCACAAGTTCCTCAAACTTGTTGTATGTTTTGTTCTTGCGCTCTTTGCCCTCTAGGACCTGTGTATAGTCAGAAACAGCGCGGGTGGTGGGCTCACGCACAATCAACAAAAGTTTAATGGAGGAATTCATTTTAAAGATCCTCTCAGGTACCTCCTCAGTGATGAAATATGCAGGACTCTTCTCAATAGTTATTTGGTGAGGAAAAGAGAAGGGCATCTTTTTGAGGTACCAGTCAACCCCACGATCATAGTTTTCATCATTGTCGAAAAAGTGGACCTCCTGGGAGGCCTTGACAACAGCAGGGTGAAGACTGAGCATCTCCAGCAGAGCGCGTGTTCCACCTTTCCTCACCCCAATGATGATGGCCCTGGGGAGCTGCTTAATGAGGTGGTGCATTCGCAGTTGCTCCCTTGTGCTGTTTCTCCTGTGCAGCTTGAGATGTAGAGCTTGTTTGCGCTGCAATGTATGTAAAGGAATCTGCCCTGATGAACCAGCAGGGGACAGTTTGTCCTTAATGGGACAGATGAGCTGCAGTCTGCAATGAGAGAACAAAATTTGGGTGTATAACCACCCAGTGTACATGAAGTTTTATGCACCATAATTAATTAGAATTAAAACAGATAATTATTTTTGTTGATTAAGTGTCACATGAAATCTGATTTGGTAACTTCTTCATATTTTTCTACTTTTCAAATGACTACATATACAGTGCCTGTCCTAATACCCACACTCTTTGCACCTGACCACTTGTCTACTTGTAAGACATATTTCCTGGATTTGGTCCCAAGTGTTCAAGCGGGCGTAAAGACCGCAAATGTGTGTGAAACCTTTGATTAACGATGAGACACACTTACAATATTGTAAAAATGCAAGTTTTTCCAGAGCTTTATTTATATATTTTTTATTTTCAATACTTTGCACTTTAAAATAAACTTCTAAATGTCTGTTCAGTAGCCCTATGTAAAAGAAGACATAATTTAATTGTGGTGCATTATGAAAAAACTATTTCAAATGTTTTACAAATACACTCACATCTGTAAATTGGGCAACATTTAAATGTAATATCTCCCCTTAAGAGAAGAGACGATCATGAGCGTTTAGTGCCATCACTTGACCAGATGATAATATTAAATAATATGTCACCTTCTCTTTTATTTAAAGTACACCAAATACACAAAATAATGATCTTTAAAATAGCATCATATGACCCCTTTAATTAATTCTGAAGGCAAAGGCTGTTTCTCTTGACTTTTACCTCTGTAAAATGAGGTACTGGCAACAGCTAGGTAAAGATGTTGATGCTATTGTCATGGTAATGTCATCTCTAAATTGGACTAATTTGGACAGTCACACAGACAGCGTGTTGTTTTAATAAATGAAATATAAGGCTTAAATAAAATGAATTTAGTGTGTAATAATGGCTGCAATATTGTATTATGTTCCTGACCCTGTATTGATGTAAAGTAAATGGAGTCGAGGAGTTCCACTAACTATGGTGTTAGGAGTCAGATTTGGCTAAAAAACCCACCCCTATCGAACACCTCTACTTATTGGTCAATAGCTGTGTTTTAGATACAATAAATAATTACATATGTTGGAGTGTGAAAAGTGTTTATTTTCCATAAGTACACGGGGACAAAGGTACTTATTATTGAATAAACACACTGGGGGTTGAGTTTTTCTGTGAATGAATGCTATAATACCTGTCTAAAGTGCCTTCTCTGGCCACCAGAAAGAAAAGGCTCCCAAGCACCAAGCTACCCAGTACAAAGAGCCTCTGCCTCAGCCACTGCTGCTGTAAAAAAAGCATCACCCTCCATCAACAGTCTTCCTCAGCCTGCATAGAGACACACACACACATACATACATATAAACATGATTTATGTATCCACATCTTTTCACTTACACATTGATAAAGATCCCACGTCCATCAAACTAAATACTGCATATTTATCAGTTAACAAACACGCGTTTCAAACAGCATCGGAGAAGAGCTTAATGCTTTTTAACACACACTAAATCATGTCTTACAAGTCAGCAAATGCTGCAGCGTCGTTATAGAGGGTGCCCACTCAACACAAACACACACACACGTTGGTATGTGTGGTTTACAGGGACTCTCCATAAGCGTACTTGTTTTTATACTGTACAAACTGTATTTTCTATCACCCTACACCTATACCAACCCCTCACAGAAAGCTTACTGCATTTTTAGATTTTCCCCCCCAAAAAAAAAAAACCCCACCATTTAGTATGTATTTTAAGCCATTTGAATTACAGGGACACAGGAAGTGTCCTCATAAACCACATTGTAATACTCATGCCATATCATACCCATGTCATTATACAAATTTGTGTCCTCATAAACCACCTAAACCAATGTACACACACACTGAAAGAGAGCTAATTCACTCACACATAATGAATTATTTTACACTTATATTTATTCATTTACCAAACACCTTAATCTAAACAAGTTACAAATGAGGAATATAACAAATTGATTGATCCTGAGGCAATAAAAAGCTTGCTCTGTTTTAGATCATTTATAGAACTTGCAAATGCAGCAAGACTGAACATGTTAGAAGTCTGGCTAGAAGAGCATGGCATTAATTCAGTCTAGAAATGACAAGAGCATGGATGAGCAGCATGGTTAGTTAGGAAGAGCCTTTGTCTATACTTTGTGAGAGAAAATAAAAGGTTTCAGAGTTTTAATGATTTAAACTAAAATATGACAAATTATTGTACTACTCTTTTTCTTTCCATTACGGTCTCTTCTCTCCTCCTCACTATCCTTGAAGCTGTCCTCATATTCTCTCTCTTGGACAGTTGGGCTGGGACAAATGTCCTTCATTTGGACATGTCCTTGCCTTCCTCTATTTCATCTTAGGGGGTAAATTGTTGTTATGCTCTAAATCTTCCTTGCACTCATCCATCTTGCTGCTGTTATTGTTTAGAAAACCCCACCACCATTATAGTTGACTCTTGTGTAAGGGTAATCTTGGTGTCTGAGCTGGCATGCAAGGGTACATAAAGCTATATTGACTCTCTCTCCCAGTCAACTAACAGTTCTGCTGTAAAATACAATAAATTTAGGGTTGAGGCCATGTCTAAACAAGACCTAAAATAATAAATACTGCAATGCTGATGAGAACGTGTGTTAGCACTTTATCTTCCAATACTGGCTATGAGCGGCCCACACAATGATCAGTAACACCTACAACAATATTTCTACTGTTCCGCTATACAATATCTTTTAGCATAGTTCTCATTAAAATGAAAATTCTGTCATCATTTACTAACTCTCAAGTCATTCCAAACCTGTATGGTTTTGTCTTCTGTGGAACACAAAAGAAGATGTTTTGAAGAACTGTTTTGCGTAACCGGTATTGAAGAGTGAATCTGCATTTTTACTCAGACTGTCGGGTGTTTTTTGTTCAGATGACAGTGAAAATTGGGCCGAATTTTCAATGCAGTGTTTTAAGTGGTTGATACACAAAGGTTTAATTATTTTAAAGGGGTGCTTCACTGGGTTTTTTATAGGCTTGATTGTGTTTATCAGGTGCAGTCTAACATGTGTTAACGCTTAGTTTTAAAAAAAACAACACATTATTTTTCACATAATTTACCTTTATTCCACACCTCTCTGTTCCTTCTCTGAGAAATAGGCTGATCATTTCCTTCTTTTATGAAGCCCCTCCCTCAGAAATAGGCGATGGGCTCTGATTGGTTATAGCTAGCCCAGTGTGTTGTGATTGGCTAAACCGCCTCAAGCGCGCGTCTCTTTGCTGCCTTTTCCCGAGGGCGGGGTTTATCTGGGTTTGTGATGTCACGAACCCGGGAAGTAACTCGTTGTAGTCCCTACCAGCCGTTTTTGTAGGCCTTAAACTGCCAGAATTTTAAAAGACGATATATCTGTTTGCATTGAGCCTAAACAATATCTGCAAAGTTACAAAGCTGAAAGTTCAAACAGCAACATTAGACACTAACTAACGTTAAAAAAGTGAAATCGCAATGAACCACCCCTTTAAAATTTGACTCAACATGAAGTTTTTTTTTTATATCATAAATTTTACTAAGAATTTTAACTGCTGATTACAATAAATATAAAAAAATTAAGAATATTAATGAGTATTACTTAGAAATAATAACTGAACCCCCCCCCCAACCACAACCACTAAAACTTGCTAAAATTACTCAAAACACACTATTTTATCTGTTTATTGGATGTGATGCGACAAAAGGTTTGGAAACCCCTGAACTGATCATTCAAAATGAAGCAATAAGGAAAAACAGGCAGGAAACAGAAACTGATGATGAAACAGATGAAGGAAGCATGCGTGTGCGTGTGTGTGTGTGCGCGTGCGTGTACGCACTATGGAGTGATGCTGATGAGGTGTAATGGAGTAATGTGACCTCATACTGCTCACATCCAAGCACACACACAAGATCGTCTCACTCTCCTCTTAAATAATGGGTGTTCTGTGTCTGATGGATCACTTAGCTGATGTTTACATGAGATGAGTCACACTATTAAACACAATGACCTGCCATGACTTCACTTAGACTGGGTTCCCATGACAATAGTCCTTGGTTTCATATTTAAAGGAGGAATGACATGCAGCCAAGCACATTTTCTAACACTATTACTCCTACAATGTGAATGCCATCATGGGGCTTTTTTCAAACACTCCATTTTAATAGGAAATCATCTGATTGGATCAATGAGTAAACATTACCCAACCAGTATTTTTAAATCTGAACTCTCCACCTTACAATACAAAAAACAATGAACTTTGGGAGAGCTGTGCATGTGGTGACCTGCAGTGGTAGTAGCAGTTACTGCGTCTTTTGTCGTGTGTCTTGCCGTATAAAGTTTAAGACTTCAGTGTTAAAGTTAATTACTTATTGCTAGATTTTTTGTCAAGTTCGCTAAATGGATGTGTTGATTATAGTCCTGTTGTGAGCTTTATTCCTCCATCCTTCGTGTCCAAATTCTTCACCTATCAAACAAACAATGAGGCTCCAGTATGGCAGAGAGTTCCTCCTCCACCGTCCTTGCAATGTTCGTTACCTCATGGACCAAAGTCCACTGTGTGGAAACAGTGTTCATAACAATGGATCTTCCACTAGTCTGAATTACAATTCTCGGAAAATTCGGAAGAGAGGGAAGAAGGGATGGGTGAGTATGAGGCTGAGAACACTACGGCTTAACTGGACTCCACTTCTGATTATTATCATACCAAATGTCCAATTGCTTAGGAACAAGATTGATGACCTGCAGGCAATGGTACGTATTCAACATGCTTATAAGGATGCTTCTTTTTTAGCTTTTACTGAGACATGACTAAAAATGTGACCCTGATAATTCTGTTCTTATTGATGGGTTCGGCACTCCTCTATGTACCGATCGCAGTTCAGCAGTTACATGGAAAAACCAAGGAGGAGGCATTGGTCTCTATATTAATCAGGAATGGTGCAGATCTGTTATTGCAACCCAATCTCACGGCAATTCGTACACATGGGCGGCGCTAGGGAGGGGCTAGCAGGTGTTTAAGCACCCCCAAGAAAGTCCAAAGCACCCCCATAGCACCCCCACACATTTTTTCCTGAAAGCAAAAACAGACTGTAGCCACTTATATCTAATAAATGAAATAAAAACATTTGACTCATTACGCATGCATAACTAATGCAATGCAATAACGTGACGTGATTTGATTGTCGCACTATTCCTAATGTCATGGCACAAGTAACCGCTCCATTTTTAAAATGCTATGTAATTAGGCCTGCCCCGACTAAAGATTTTTCTAGTCAACTAGTCACACGTTTATATTAAATTAATTCATATAATGCCTACTAAACCATCCTATAATATATGTGACCCTGGACCACAAAACCAGGATTTCTGAAAGCTGAATAAATAAGCTTTCCATTGATGTATGGTTTGTTAGGATAGGACAAAATTTGTTCGAGATACAACTATTTTAAAATCTGAGGGTGCAAAAAAATCGAAATATTGAGAAAATCCCCTTTAAAGTTATCCAAATGAAGTCCTTAGCAATGCATATTACTAATCAAAAATTACGTTTTGATATATTTACTGTAGGAAATTTACAACATATCTTCATGGAACATGATCTTTACTTAATATCCTAATGATTTTTGACATAAAAGAAAAATCTATAATTTTGACACATACAATGTATTTTTGGCTATTGCTACAAATATACCCCAGCGACTTAAGACTGCTTTTGTGGTCCAGGGTCACATATAGGCCTAGGTGTAATATAGCCTATTTCATGCTTAAGCTCACGCATAAAGCTTGCCGAAATGCACCGGCAAAAGTAATGATTATGAATGTGTTTTAATGATTTATTAGTAAACTGCTTTTTGAGTCAGTTACTGACACTGACTCGCCATCGCCGCAGTATAATGGACGTGCCTTTAGAAATGCACCTTTTCATACGGACTACATTATCAGAGATTTTTTTTTTTATTATTTGAATTGGTTCGTTTAATAGTAGACATTTCAAGCTTTCTATAGGTTTATTTCTTATGCCTGTGAGGCAAGTGGCCGATTCTTGTGATGTGTCAGTTTCACGGAGACTGGGACAGCAGACGGTTTATTTTCTCTATTTTACAAAAGCATAACGTGTTATTGTGAGTGTACTGTGTACACGAATAAAAGCGTAATAAAAGCAAATGATGTAGCCTATTAGTCTTATCTGTATGACCAAAAAGTGATACAGAGTATTTTAAGCTCTTTCCGCAGGAAAAAATGCAAGACACCACGCGGGGGCCTCCATAAGCATGCTAATATTTTAGCTTCCAACCTCCGCATAAATACTTGGTGTGAAATTCTTGTTCAGTGAATATCTAGGCTTATGCAAAAAATCTTTGGGAACTGACTCATCTACGTAGTTTCATAAAATGAACATTTTTTATTAAATTGTGATGAGGCAAATAATCATGTAGACTAATAAATTATAAAAAAAATCGAGTGGGCAAGTTCTTTATATTTATTTTATTATTTATATTTAAAAAAATAACCTATTTTGTTCATATTTACTAGGCTATTATTAGTAATTGCCCAGCTCCCCCTGTCAAAGATCTAGCGCCCCCTCAGCACCTGCATTCAAAATTCTCTGGCGCCACCCCTGTTCGTACATATTTGACGACCTCACTCGTACGAATTCATATGATTTGTGAAAAATCGTACCTATATTACGAGGTGGCAAATTCGTAGGAACTTGTACGAAAGACCACACCTAACCCAGCCCCTAAACTTAACCATCACAGAATCAGTCCAAAATCGTACGAGTGAGGTCGTACAAATTCGTACGAATTAGCCACCTTGTAAAATATGTACAAATTGGCCGTGTGACAGCGTTCGTTATTGCGAGAAAGAGTGTGCACACAAAATACATTGAACTGCTCACTGTATCACTACAGCCACAGTGTATCTCCCATGAATTTCCACAAATTTTTGATACAGTGGTATATATACATCTGAGGCAAAAGCAGCAAATGCAGTAGACACCCTTGGGGCACATATTTCAAATATCAAAGTGCTCATTTAGAAATCTAAATAAAGATGTTTTTTTTTATTATGTGCACACTTAACTTTACAACTTAATTCACCTTGTACAATTATTAACTGTGTAATTATTTTAAATTGTTCAATGTAATTGTTTAAATTTTTTTGATTGGTTGAAAGCTCTTACATTAGGTCGTATGAGATCAACGGACTATTCAGCAGCAGAAATATATGTTGTTGTTAATGTCGACTAATTGTTTCAACCCTACTCACTATAAATAACGTTGCAACTACATGTCAACTGAGTCTTATTAGAATATTACCGTATTGGCCCGAATATAAGACGACCCTGATTATAAGACGACCCCCCTTTTTCCAGATGTACCTTTTGGAAAAAGGCTTTTTAAAAACCAGATCTTGTTTTTTCTCAGTAAAACACATTTTGTCTTCAATTATTATCATATTGCATATTTTTCCTATTTTAATTTTTGTTTTGAAAGTATGGTAAAAAACTGGTAAAATGTACCAACAATCACATTTAAAAAATATACACTTTTTGATATACCATAAAAAAAAAAAAAAAA
>NW_015638963.1:43220-45971 GCF_001515625.1 Sinocyclocheilus rhinocerous | reverse complement strand
GGCCTGAATATAAGACGACCCTGATTATAAGACGACCCCCCCCTTTTTCCAGATGTACCTTTTGGAAAAAGGCTTTTTAAAAACCAAATCTTGTTTTTTCTCAGTTAAACACATTTTGTCTTCAATTATTTTCATATTGCATATTTTTCCTATTTTATTTTTTGTTTTGAAAGTATGGTAAAAACTGGTAAAATGTACCAACAATCACATTTTTAAAATATACACTTTTTGATATACCATTAATAAAAAAAACAAAACAGGTAGCCCATCTGAATTAGGACATTTAGGCTATCCATCTAATAGTAGCCTACCAAAATCTTATTAACAGTAGAAGTTAAATCTTACTGTAGTCTTGAAATCTGGGTACTGTCTTATGTTTTAAAATCACAAAGGGAGTTTGGTGTCATCAGGCTAACGTGACAGTCACGACTCATGCAGCCATAAGGTTTTCTTTTTCTTTTGTTTTCACTCGCGATCTTTACAACACGCATTACATTACGTATTTCATGGCACACTCGTTTTATGCGTATTTGGCGCCACCTATTGTTGTGGGTGTATTATTGACATGTCAAAGTCTAGACCCTGAATATAAGATGTTTTTTTTCCAAGAAAAAAAACATCGTCTTATATTCGGGACAATACGGTAGATAACAGTTAAGTTAGGGTTAAGTTTAGGATTAGCAGAATAAGCTGACATGTACTTACAAAGTTATTTATAGACAGTAATGTCTGTTGGGGGACCATTAAAATAAAGTGTTAGCAGATATTAAAGGGACAGTAACAATGTTGTAAATAATGTTTCATTTGTTGCACAGACCGATCATTTCACTTTAAAAGGCCTCAAAATATCATCATGAGCCATGGGTATTAATTTTGCCTGGCCTGTATATGCTTTTTTGACTCTCAAGTGCTAGAAGCTGCTGACTTACATTTTATGAATCACTAAGGACCATGGTTTCAGATAAAAATCTTCTTTACTGTTCTACTGAAGAAAAAAAAAAGTCACCTACATCTTAGATGGCCTAAGGGTGAGTAAATTAACATAACATTTCTGGATAAACTATCCCTTTAAGCAGACAGTCTAATAAAATACTTTAATGACCGGTAGATGACATAGTTGCAAAGTTACCAGTCAGTAGAATGTCTACAGTGGACTATCAACACGGGATCAACAGTGGACTTGAACACGGGACTTAAATCCTTTTCAAAGGACTCTCTAAATGATACAGAGACTGCCTTTACATATCAAGATGCACCAGACCATCCCAAAATAATGCTAAGAGTACTTACAGTGGGTATAGAAAAGAATCACACCCTTTAAAATAAACACATTTTGTTGCTTTCCAGCCAGAAATGAAGACGAACCAAACTGAAGCAAATAATTAACTATAGGTGGTAAGCAGGGCAGGACTTAGGGGGGCGGGGGCCCCTGGGCTTGAGGTTATGTTTGGGCCCTATACCTACACTACAAATGCTCTCAAATAGAACATCATTATGGAGTAACACAAAATACACAAACATATGCTTTGAGGTTAATAAATAGTACAATTAATTTGCAATATGTCTAGGCTATAGTCAAAGTTTAAATGTAATATTAAATATTCATTATAATATAATAAACAGGATGTGTTCTCTCAGTTGAGAGATCAAAACCCTGAAATAACTTTGAGCAACAACAAAAAAAAAGCCAGAGATGTTGACTTCTTAGTATTATAAAAGTTATTGTCATATCTGTGTCCTCTTATGTCAGGTTCTTATTTAATTAATAAACTCAATCGAATAAAAAGACGTGCTGGCTATTAACAATCAAATGAAATCACTATCAGCAAAATTCATAGATGGATTGTGCATAAATGTTAAGTTTAAATATAACATTTTAATGTAGAAATATTAAATGATTGCAAAAATGAAATAAGCTACTTTTTTAAATATGAAACTACAACCGCCAGTAGGTGGCAGTAAGTGACTGTCTTAATGAGTTGAATCAACCGATTCGTTTAAAAAGCTGATTCATTTAACTTTGCAAACGACTGAATGAATCATTTGCTGTCCGTGTAACGCTGAGGAACAAAACACTTTTGTTCGGACTCGGAGACGCAGCGGTTCTGCTGTTTGTTCTATTTTCGTTCTGACGGAGCAAAACGGAATTTTGTGTCTGAAAGTTACTCTGTAAGTTGTTGTTTATTGTACATTTGCGATCGTGCAGATACTCGAGAGAGAGAAAAAACGGACTCTTGTTTGTGTGATAGGCTAAGTCCTATATCATAGGCATAGCTATGTTATAAGAACAGAAACTCATTAAATTGGTAATTCATTTTTTATTTAAAATCATTTTGATGACATTTCTTCCCCACTATGTGTAATGGCAGTAAGACGAGAGAGAGCGCTCAAAACTCATCAGATGATCGGATAATTTAGTGGAACATAGGGCTGGACAATAATTCGATATCAATATATATCGCGATAGAATTTTTTTCAATAACGGTGATATGATTTTTAAACCATTTCCGATATTTCGACATGTCGACCGAAATTAAGAAATATACCGTGATATAAATTTTGGCCATATCGTCCAGCCCTAGTGGAACATTATAGTAATATAGAAGCATCCTCTGTAAAGAAATGAGGTGTGAGCATTTGAGAATGTAGGCTATTATCTTTCTAAATGTGCGCTCTTTGGGGCTAAAGGCTTAATGGAGCTGTTTAAAGTAGCCATGTGATAACAAACCAATCGGCGCTGACACGATTCAA
>NW_015638963.1:36395-41177 GCF_001515625.1 Sinocyclocheilus rhinocerous | reverse complement strand
TCAGCAGATGGATAGAAAAAAATTTCAATTTATTTATCAATGCCTAGAAGCACAGTGAAGTCTATTATTAAGAAGTGGAAGGTATTTGGTACAACACAGACCCTCCCTGGATCAGGATGTCGCTCCAAACTGGATGAAAGACCCAAGAGGAAGCTGGCCAGAGAGAGAGAAAGAAACTGAATCAGTTGCACTACCAAGGCCTGACATGCTCCAGGAAAGCTCTTTTCATGCTGAGTTAATCAAAATGACCACAGCTGATCACAGTTGAAAGTCAAATGGCGTTGTGTGCCATCAAGAAGGTGATTAGCCACACTTGATTTACAAGTCATTTTTAGGAGGGGGTGATCCTTTTTCTAACCCAGGGATTCTGTTTTTTTTATTTTATTTTTATTTTATTTTTTTCTGACATGTTGGTGTGATATCTTTCACTTGGATGTTATAAATACATACAGCTGGATAAAACTGTCTGTCTTCATTTCAGACTGCAAAGCAACAAAATTTGATTATTTTAAAGGGGGCTGATTCTTTTCTATACCCACTGTATAATCAAATATCATTCCATTGCATAATTCTATATCATGCACATTAATATCCTCACTGTTAAATTAACACCACTCATAACACTGTTCATATGCGCCCACAGACAAAAAGTAACACTCAAGCAGTGTTGCAGTTAATTAGATAATTAAAGGGGTCATATGATGCGATTTCAATTTTTCCTTTCTCTTTGGATCGTCGAATCCGCCGGCCTCTGCTCACTCTAGCCCGCCGTGTGTTTCGTTGTGAAAGCGAAACTACTTTGTTTGGTCTTCCAAAAGAGGACACGACTACAAATCAGTGGTTAAGTTGTATTTACAACACTGTTCCAGAACACTTCGACCCAAATATTTAGATGTATGCAGCACATTTTATGGAGGACCGTTGCTGGCCAATCACAGCACACCTTGCTTTTTCAGACCGATGAGCTTTGTAAAAATCGACGCGTTTCAAAAAGGCGGGGCATAGAGGAGAAACAATAATGTACAGTATGTGGAAAATAATGTGTTTTTTTAACTTTAAACCGCATAAACACATTTCATTACACCAAATACACAAAATAATGTTCTTTTTAGCAGCATCATATGATCCCTTTAAATGAATTAAGAGCTGAATTAATCAACAACAAGCTTCATGCGGAAATGCATATTGGGTGCCAGCATAGTACTAAACTAATCTATGGCTCCCAGTATGAAAAAATTATGCATTTGAATTGTCTTATTTTCTTCTTTTCTTGTGACTTTTCTTCTTTTGTTTTGACTTTTGAGTAGCTTGTTTAGTTATGTTCAGAGTTGAAAATTTTATTTGAATGTTTTGCTGATTGTCGCCATTGTTGTAGGTTTATATACGTGTTGATGTCCAAGTATTGATGTCTAAGATGTTTAAGACCACTTTGAGAGACATTATCTGTTCACCTTGTTAGTGATATAACTGCATTTGTTTCATAAAAAGCAAGTTGAATAGTGCCTTACTGAGCAAAAACATATTTCCATATATTTATGATCAATATATTCCCTCCCGCAAAACAAATATATTTCCTTATAGTGATGTCCGGTTCGCGAACGAATCGTTCGATTTAACCGGTTCTTCTTAGTGAACCGGTTGAACCAGTTCACCCAATCGGACTGAATCGTTTGAAACGGTTCGCGTCTCCAGTAAGCATTAATCCACAAATTACTTACGTTATGGCGTAAAATAACAGATGAACCGGTTTTTTGAAACCAACTGTCCGAAAGAACCGGTTCGCGGAAAAGAACCGGACTTCCCATCACTATTATATATATGAACATAACATAAATTATTTAAAGGTATATTAAAAATTCAAACAACAACATATTGTGTTAATGTTATTAAGCACACCAGCATGTACAAAAACAATTAGCAAATAAACTATCACAATGCTAAAGAGCGCACATTCATTACATTTGAAATGAAATGCCGTATAAATTTAATGGTGTCCGATCGTCAACCTAATCGCAGGCTCTACTCTTCAGCACAACGGTAACTCTAAAAACTCAGACATACCAGAAAACTTTTAAATTCCAAAATAATAGAACATTAAACACTAAACAGATCTCCACCTATGTTAACACTGAGCAAAAACACATAATATTTCATTTTAACATTTACTCTCTTTTAAGAGTCAGAAGCAAAGCATGCTGGGAACTAGAAATCTGCTGTAACTCATTCCGAGAATGTGAGTAGGCTATGTGTGCACATAGATTCACATTTATATGGGAACATGTATGTGCACTATATGTATACAATAAATATAAAATATGTACACAAAAATACCCTTACAAACACACCATACATGGTCAATGCACATATTGCAGTATACTGAAAAATATAAGCACTAGTTTCCCATATATGGAAATGTAATCTGTAATGCATCGCATTATATGTAGCAGTATATTCCCATATATTTTTGTTTTGTAATTGGTACCTCACTATTCTTTGCTTTGTGTAAATCATCAAACTAAAAAATATGAATGTTTTAATCCAGTTAACTTAAAAGTAGTCTTCAGCTAATCTGCTTCTTCATTAGTCTCTTTCTTTATTAATGCTCAGTTGTTCTCTGACATCACCAACTTGAATCCTTGGAATACATTACAGCAAAAAATATTTGAATCAATATTTAATTATAAATAAAACCTGCTTAGTTTGTAGTAATGTATTCAAATCATACTGACTGATACTGGTGAAACTGCTGCCAATAAATTACTGTTTCACTTGAAAAGTATAATAGCCAACATATTTTGCCAACGCCTATGAGATTTCATGTTATATAGGTGGAAATCTGGTGTATGTAGTTGTATATTTATAATTTTATGTAGCCTATGTATAATGTAGGATATAATTATCTGGATGTTGCTTATGCGGAGAACAGGAACTACTTGATTCATTTTGATTTGTGATCATTTTGGCTGCATTTAAATAAAGCATTGTCATATTTTGTTGTATGCTAAGAAAACTGCTCAAATTCAAAACGTGTTGATTATAAGGTTAGGCCTAAATGTAATGGTATTCGGTCTCCTCTAAGAATAATTGTTCATGGACTTGATTTACTACCCAGAAAACATGCTATACCTGTTCGGCATCGTCCTTGGCATAAGGCTATCCGGTGAAGAAAGCACAGGTGCGCAGGTGGCGATGGGTCAGTAACGTTACATGTTCCAGTATCAGCACCTCTATCCCGCCTCCGGAGTGTTTCGGACAGTTTACACTTCAGCTTGTCAATGTGTAAACGTAAGCACCAGAATCACTCTCACACACAACATCTAACACCATCACATGTGGACGAAAAAAAAAGCGCTATTCTGCAATCGTAAAGTCTTTTGTTAGCCTACTTTTTGTCAAGGCGCCAGATGAACGATACAATATTTCTCATTTCCGAGACCGTGAGAAGGAAACAAGACCGCTTTGTTGTCCCAAGAAAAAAGTAATTAAAAACACGTAATAGTCTCACCAGTTCTCGTTTAAAGATACTTATTTTGAGTGTGTCTGCGGAGAAGAGCGTTGTGGGTGCGCCCACGGAGGCCATCGGCTAATTAGCAGAGCGTTGATCTGATGCTGGGCGTGCGCGCGCCACGGGATGAGCTCCAGCCTCGCGCAGCGTGAATGAGGGCGCAGGACGGAAGATGGTCGGGAAACATGCGTTTTAAGGCGGCGTCGGCGTCCTATTAGCTGATTCAGGACAACTGGACTGTGGTCGAAGCCGCCTGTTGTCTGTAATGAAATCACGCCCTCTTCTGTCGAGAGTTATTCGTTGCAAACAGAGTAAAATATGGCAAAGGATACACTGGTCACTACCTGCATCACGCAGTCTATTTAGGACATTCTTAAAAACTACTTAGGCTACAAATCATTATGTACAGTTTGAATTAGTTTTTACTGATATTTAATGAAAAACAAACAAACAAACAAAAAACTAAATTTATATTATTCAGTGAGCAGATGACTTATTACACACCCAGCAAGCAATTTTGCGTTTTAAAGACGTCTATTAGCCGTCTAAACACAGCCCAGACGTTTAGGCTAAAACAAGGCTAAATTTGGGCTGTCAGTGAAAATTTAATAGACGTCTAATGATAGCCCAAGAATAGACTAGTCATCAATTAGACCGCTATTAAACGACTACATATATACGGTGAATATGGGTCTAAGCTAAAACAAGGCTGAATTTTAACAAATAAAACAACCAACAGTGAACTTAAAGGAAATTATTAATTATTGGTTTTATTTCTTGTTTAAAATGCCTCCCAACTGCATTCCTCAAGTCCAACTCTGTTGCTGCCGGGAAGTTGGTCATCACACATCTTCCAAATAAGAAAGAAAGAAAAAAAGCACAAGAAAAGCTTGACATAATTTTTTACTTTAATAACACTAATTGTGACAGGGAGTCATTCTCTTTTGCTTGGATGCCAACTAAAAACAAAAACGAGATATACATAGTGTATCACCATTCAGTATGTTAAAAAAGAGAGTAGCTCTCTGGTAAATGTTGTGTGTTTTATACACATACCTCTAATGACCGAGAACAATGCACTCTTTTCAAATGCCTCTTTCTGCAGTGGACCACCCCCCCTTCATGTTGAATTTGGATATGAGGGAATTTTTTTAAAACTCTAAAATATAATACAGATTGAGGTGGTTAACAATTGCAGACAAAGTTTGACATTTCAAAATGACCAGTAAAGGAAGTCTTTTTTTAAATTTATGATTTGCGTTGTAATTTATTGAGTA
>NW_015638963.1:16494-16950 GCF_001515625.1 Sinocyclocheilus rhinocerous | reverse complement strand
TTAGGCTACAAAGGCTACAAATCATTATGTACAGTTTGAATTAGTTTTTACTGATATTTAATGAAAAACAACAAAAAACTAAAAAAACTAAATTTATATTATTCAGTGAGCAGATGACTTATTACACACCCAGCAAGCAATTTTGCGTTTTAAAGACGTCTATTAGCCGTCTAAACACAGCCCAGACGTTTAGGCTAAAACAAGGCTAAATTTGGGCTGTCAGTGAAAATTTAATAGACGTCTAATGATAGCCCAAGAATAGACTAGTCATCAATTAGACCGCTATTAAACGACTACATATATACGGTGAATATGGGTCTAAGCTAAAACAAGGCTGAATTTGGGCTGTCAGTGAAAATTTAATAGACGTCTAACCATAGCCCAAGAATAGACTAGTCATCAATTAGACGGCTATTAAACGACTACATATATACGTCTAATAGACGGTGAATATGG
>NW_015638963.1:16178-16328 GCF_001515625.1 Sinocyclocheilus rhinocerous | reverse complement strand
AAATAACTTAAGATATTTAAAAGAAAAAAAAATCTAATACAAATCAAGAGCATGTTGTCACACTTAACATTAACACATAAATGACAACAAAAAAAGATTAATCCTTTTGTTGGTTTACTTATTTTAACAAATAAAACAACCAACAGTGAA
>NW_015638963.1:14923-16135 GCF_001515625.1 Sinocyclocheilus rhinocerous | reverse complement strand
TGTGTGTTTTATACACATACCTCTAATGACCGAGAACAATGCACTCTTTTCAAATGCCTCTTTCTGCAGTGGACCACCCCCCCTTCATGTTGAATTTGGATATGAGGGAATTTTTTTAAAACTCTAAAATATAATACAGATTGAGGTGGTTAACAATTGCGGACAAAGTTTGACATTTCAAAATAACCAGTAAAGGAATTATTTTTTAAATTTCTGATTTGTGGTTTTATTTCTTGTTTAAAATGCCTCCCAACTGCATTCCTCAAGTCCAACTCTGTTGCTGCCGGGAAGTTGGTCATCACAGCATCTGCCAAATAATAATTAAAAAAAAACCGCAAGAAAAGCTTGACATAATTTTTTTTTTTACTTTAATTACACTAATTGTGACAGGGAGTCATTCTCTTTTGCTTGGATGCCAACTAAAAACAAAAACGAGATATACATAGTGTATCACCATTCAGTATGTTAAAAAAGAGAGTAGCTCTCATATAGTGTATCACCATTCAGTGTGTTAAAAAAGAGAGAAGCTCTCTGGTAAATGTTGTGTGTTTTATACACATACCTCTAATGACCGAGAACAATGCACTCTTTTCAAATGCCTCTTTCTGCAGTGGACCACCCCCCCTTCATGTTGAATTTGGATATGAGGGAATTTTTTTAAAACTCTAAAATATAATACAGATTGAGGTGGTTAACAATTGCGGACAAAGTTTGACATTTCAAAATGACCAGTAAAGGAATTATTTTTTAAATTTCTGATTTGAATTGTAACTTATTGAGTATTGACAACACAATAGGGATGTAACGATTAACCGCGAGCCAGTTGAAAATTGATTCAAATATGTGACGATTCAAATCGGTTGTGATGCTAAACAAATTGCGATTCATTGAGGGGTAGGAGTTTGTATGAATGTATGTCTGAGGGGAACTTACTGTCTTTAGAAAAGTTTAGATGGTATTTTTTTCTTTTCATCTTGCCTCTGCATAAGTTCATAAGTGCAGCGCTGCTTTGTTTACAGCGGAAACCAAGGAAACACATTAAATGCCACCTGCTGGCAGAGAGTGAATCTGCATCTCATTCAGCTTGTCCGCTGTTTCATGCAGATGTTTTATGTATAGTTTCACAAAACTGAAGTCAAATCATTCTGTTTTTGCTTCAAATTTCGAAATTATACAATCTAATTTAGATTAAAAACTGCTCATGTTGCATGT
>NW_015638963.1:6664-14523 GCF_001515625.1 Sinocyclocheilus rhinocerous | reverse complement strand
ATTTCTTTTATTTGTGTTATTTATTTGATTTCGGGCTTGTTTTAAAATTTCAATTTAGTTTTGTTATTTACATTTACATTATATTTAAATTTTGTTATTTAGCAGACACTTTTATCCAAAGCGACTTACAAATGAGGACAATAGAAGCAATCAAAACCAACAAAAGAGCAATACTATGGAAGTGCTATATTAGTATATTATTATAGTGATATTTCAATGTCACAAAGAAACGTGCAGCATTTTGTCCAAACAATAATAAAATGACACATTTAATTTATAATTTGTCTTAAATCTCATTTTGTTGAAAAAAAAAAATCGTGAATCGAATCGAATCGTGAAATCAAAATCGTGAATCGAATCGAATCGTGAGTTGAGCGAATCGTTACATCCCTACACCACAATGTTTGATTAATGTTGCATGTTTTGAAGGCTTTACCTGTCCAGCATCCTTCTGGCACTGTCTTTGAGGTTTCTTCCTTCAATTCTGCACAACTTTGACACCTGAATAACACATGCCAATGTTAGGCGGGTAGTATTATATGCGTCCGTGTACAAGTGTTTACCAACCTTAAACATTGAAGCCCATTGACCTGCAAGTTTTCCATCACTAACCCTTTAAAACGCTTTATTCCAGCAGTTTAAGTTTTTCCCTATTGTGCCCCCCACAATCTGTCTCTGCCTCCAAAATTGTCTGCACAACTGACTTCATAACAGCACAGTGATAGCTGCTGTAACTAAAAAGTAGCCCAGTACACACATTAACCATATATAGTGTATTACCATTCAGTGTGTTAAAAAAGAGAGAAGCTCTCTGGTAAATGTTGTGTGTTTTATACACGTATCTCTGATGACCGAGAACAGTGCAGTCTTTTCAAATGTCTCTTTCTGCAGCGGACCACCCCCCTTCATGTTGAATTTGGACATGAGGGAATTTTTTTAAAACCCTAAAATATAATACAGATTGAGGTGGTTAACAATTTCGGACAAAGTTTGACATTTCAAAATGACCAGTCAAGGAATTATTTTTTAAATTTCTGATTTGCGTTACTTATTGAGTATTGACACCACAATGTTTGATTAATGTGGCAAGATTTGTAGGCTTTACCTGTCCAACATCCATCTGGCACTGTCTTTGTGGTTTCTTCCTTCAATTCTGCACAACTTTGACACCTGAATAACACATGCCAATGTCAGGCGGGTAGTATTATATGCATCCGTGTACACGTGTTTACCAACCTTAAACACTGATGCCCATTGACCTGCAAGTTTTCCATCACTAACCCTTTAAAACTCTTTATTCCAGCAGTTTAAGTTTTTCCCTATTAGTGCCCCCCACAATCTGTCTCTGCCTCCAGAATTGTCTGGCACAACTGACTTCATAACAACACAGTGATAGCTGCTGTAACTAAAAAGTAGCCCAGTACACACATTAACCTCAAATGTACATGGAATAATAAATTCACCCCCTACCGTTTTATTACATTATGTTTTCTGTTTGTACTGTTTAGGTTTTAATGCTGCATTGCACATCTGAGCTATTTGCACTATTTTAATACTGCTGCAAACTTTTTATAATTGATAATTTTATATTGCCATTTTAAATCATTTGTATTCTTAAGCTTTACTATCAATTTGGAAGTTTCAAAATAAATCTTCACTGTAAAATCCAATAATTTACCTTACTTAGATTTAATTAGTTATCTTTACTTAGTTGTTATACTTACTAGGTTGTATTAAGTTACAGCTACTTTCTACCCGCTTGCCTCTGCTCAGCCATGCTGACTCCATCTGTTGCGCTTTAATAATTATAATAATTCATTACATTTATATAGCACTTTTCTAGGCACTCAAAGCGCTTTACATTGTTTGAGTTGAGGTATAAAGCTCAGACTATATTTTCAGGGATCATTTTCATATTTCTTTACTTGGAAATGTGTTTCGAAAGAGTTTGTTTCACAACCCATGATGACGAGCTGTAGTGCTCCTTTCTGAGAGTGAATCAAGGACAGAACTCTGACTTTGGTTGCAAGCTCTGTCATTGATGAGCGTTCATTTTCCTTTTGGCAGTGTTGAAGAAAGGAGTATGATCTGAGTGGTATTGATGCGGTTTGATTTAGGAGTGCTTTGGAGGATGGTGTTTTTTCTACAAAGCGCATGTTGAAGAAAATCAGATTTTTTTGAAATATCAAATGTGAAAAGCAGGTCAAGCATGGTTTTGCTTCACAATTTGTGGTCAGCCATTGCACGTTATGTAAGTGGTGACAGGAGAAAGAACTCTTTTCGAAACTTTGAATTGATTGACCAGTTGTCTGGTAAAAGGCTTCGCTGTTTCGCAGCGCTCGAAAGTCTGTTTGACACTGTTGACGTTTGCTGGTCAGACTGGTATAAATGCAACTAAAAATCAGCTAAAAAAAAAAAAACCTTTTGCAAACCATTGGCAAACGTTTTTTTGAAGGTGTAATGAGGCTAATAAGAGACTATTAACTACAACTCCTTTTTTTTGTAATTAAAATGTGTCACTAGGCGCGTTTCCATTACCCTCCAAATTGCGCAAATTGAAATTGCGAATCAAAAATACGCCTAATGGAAACGTGTCAATTTCGCAAAAACGCCCATATATCTCAAAAAGGTTTTTACGCTCGCATGAGGTGGTTTTTCACCTTTTCAAGTAGCCGTCACCACCTGATAATTTTTTATCTTAACTTTTGTCATAACAAATGTGTTTCAGAAACACATTGAAGGGTTTTGCCAATGAGCAAATTCTCAGGGGCCCTGCGCTGGCAGCCCGTAAAGGGCCAGTGCAGGCTGGTTTGCAGGGTAAGCTCATGGCGTAGTTAAGGTGACCGGGGAGGGCTAAGAGCTGTTGCTTTGTGCTCCTATCTGCTAGAAGATAATTTGATAGGAACAGTGAAATGCGTTGTACTTTTTTCAGGAGGCAGAGATGCTTGGAAGGAGATGGAGTCTAGGGTGATACCTAAAAACTTGATGGAAGTGCACGGCCCTAGAGTTTGTTCTTTTGAAAGGGGAACGCCCAGTTTGGAAAATACTTTAACGAGAGTAGACAGTCCTGAGTGTGGAGGTGTGGATGGAGGTGTAATGATGAGGAAGTCATCAAGAAGATGGAGGACATAGGGAAGCTTGTGTTTATTGATGAGAATTAATTCCTGTTCAGAACCTGACCAAATCATAAAACAGTCATCTATATATCGCATCCAAACCTTAATATTTGGCTGAAATGGATTGTTATTATAGACGATGAGAATCCAACATAAAGCCTCCGAGAGGGTAAAGATATTGGGGCTGCTTTTGCAGCCAAAAGTGAGGCGTACTGCAAAATAATAAGCTCCTTTCCAGAATATTCAGAAGAAACAACAGAATTCTGGATGAATCGGCATAACTTTGAAAGCACTGGTGATATCCGCTTTTGAGAGCCATGATCCATGGTTTGCCTTTCGGATGAGAGGCTTGATCAATGGATACGTATTTCATGGAGTAGTCTGGGGCTGGAATTATGCTATTAATGCTAGGAATGTGTGTGCCATGGGGGGAAGAAAGATCAATGATTAGTCTCTTTTTCCCAGAGTATTTCCTGGTGGCGATGCCGATGGGACTGATTCTAAATGGAGAAAATGGAGGTTCTTTGAATGGGCCTATCATAAATCTTTCTTGGACTTATTTTGCTATTAATGCGTCAACGGTGTCTGGCTCAGAGAGAGCGGACTGAAGGTTGTGGGAGATGTGAGAAGTGTCTGGCCTAATTTCTATAACCGGATGAAAATCATTTTGTAATCCGTTGATAATGAAATCTACAAACTCTCTGTCGGGGTGGTCTAATAAGGCATTGACTAGGGCATTTACCTTAACTGGTGTGCCGAGATACTTTAGTAGTCATTCAGGTAAAGCAGTTGGGTTGTGGGGGCAGGAATTCCTAGCGTGAGCGCCGCCACAGAAGCAGCAGACGTGTAGGAGTCTGCAGTTGGAAAGTGAGCAGCCGAGATGGTTGAAATTAATGCATACTATTCTGCCTCCTTGGTGTAGAATCGGCCGTCCTCTTTTATCTATGCTTTGGGGAATTGGGAAGTTGACTGTGGGGCGTATGTCGAGGGGATTTGGAATTATAGGAGGAGGTGGAGCTGCTGTAGACAGTCTATTGAATACAGGTGTTTTGCGTGAGGAGGACGGCTGTGAGTTAAGAGGAGTGATAACTGTGCATGCTGAGGCAGGATGTGACGGGGCTCCGCATAGCTCGCAGGAGAGTGAAGTACGGGCTGCAAAGATGAAACAGTAAAGTTCAGCATCGAGAGTGCCCCAGTATGTCCCTTGGTTAAACTGCTGTAACCGACCTGCTGCTTGAGTGGCAAAAAGAACATGGTAGTTATCACAGCAAAATCCCTGGTGTCAAATGAACACTGCTAGGTGTCTATATGTGTCCACACTACAGAGTGTTAAAAGCAACACTGAAGCGGTGTGAAATGAACACTGCTGGGTGTCAATATGGGCCTGTATACACCTGGTCACTTCATGCGTTTTTTCTGATCGGATAGCTATCCGATCTTGAAAAGACCAGGTGTAAATGCCCTCCGAAACGCATTCCAGACTGATATAAATCCGATCGCTCAAACCACTTCAGGAGGTGGTCTGGGCCACATTCCAGACGAAACTGGACAAGTGTAAATGCATCTGGTTGTTGAAACCACAAATGCAAATTTTACTCCTCCCAAAACGTTAAAATAATAAAAGTTTGAGAGCGTGTTATAGGCTATATGACATTCTAGTCAGATATGACTGCCCTAATGCAACACGCATTGCCGCGGACGAGTAGCTGAGCATCTCTTCAGCAAGCAGACGCGCAAACTGCCACGAATGAAACTGAAAATAAGACGCAGACGCTCAACACACAATCATCTTTATTAAAAGTAGTGTGACTAACCTACCTTTCCAGTGCTGATGCCATGTGTTCTCCTGTTGCAGGCTTTGATCTTGAAATGAGCTGGTAATTAATAAAATGCAGCGCTTATCTTTTGATTTTGTTGATGTACATTTAAATTTAAATGTAGCGTGGGAATTAAAGATCGGATTACTATCCGTTTTGCGACGACACATTTATGTGGCCAAGTGTAAATGGAAACGTTTTAACAAATCAGATAGATATCCGATCAGCAAAAACCACATGAAATGACCAGGTGTAAACAGGCCCTATGTGTCCACACTACAGTGTGTTAAAAATAACACTGAAGCAGTGTTAAAGTTAATGAGGTAATTAAGAGATTCATTGAGTGATGATTTACCATTATTGAAGACACCTGATGTTAACAAGCAGAATCACCAAAGAAGAAAATCAAAAAATTTTAAGTCACCATTATAGTGGTCAGTGTTTACTTCAGTTTGTACCTTGTGATTCCACAGCAAAAGACTCACAAACATCACAAAACAAGCTACTAAACGGTCACATAAAAACAGCTAAAACAAAAGAAATTACAAAGACAATTCTGCTCATAATTTGTTGAATGATGGGAGTCATGGATGAGTTTTGATTGGCTACAACATGCTTTTTTGATGGTCACAATTGTTGTGATTCTCACGTCGATTCTTGATGTCTGTGTGTCTAAATCAAAAACATTAAATATTTGATCAAAATAAGCTTAAAAAACATCTGTCTGATTATACTGAAAATGCCAGAACTCATGTTGTTCACAGTCTTGATATGACCAACAAAGAAAACCTAACTCAGTTATTCAGGTCATTACATGACGATTATGTCAAGATACAATAATCACCATCTGATGACATTTGTTCTTTGCATGTCCAGCTGTTATAATTCATTCATTGCAGCCAAACAAAATATAACATTGAAAAGTCAAGGGTCAAGAGCCCAACTAAAGTAAACACTGACCATTATAATGGTGACTTAAAAAATTGTGATTTTCTTCTTCGGTAACTCTGCTCGTTAACATCAGGTGTCTTTAATAATGGTCAATCATCACTCAATGAATCTCTTGATTACCTCATTAACTCTAGCACTGCTTCAGTGTTACTTTAACACTCTGGGTGTAGACACCCAGCAGTGTTAATTTGACACTGGGGATTTTGCTGTGTGCCTTGGCTGGTTTGCAGCTCTCTGGGCTGACTGATATTTATGAGGGATGGCTGAAGAAGGTGGGCTAGAACGGTGTAGTTACCGGATAGAATTTGAAGACGTAAGGCTGGAGAGACAGGGGAAGGCCGAAGAACTGATGAAGCTGGCCGAGGAGGTGGTGTTGCTGTGGCCAGGGTATATGGGCTGCTGTTAATTGACAAGCTGTGAGGGTATTGGGATGGGGAGGGGTTAGGGTAGGTGAGGGAGGGGAAAAAGGATAGATTAGTTGGAAGAACGGAAGGTATAGAAGGAGGTTGAAAAGATCGACTGAAAGGAATGATTCCGGGGTTTGCTGCATAAGGGACTTGATTTGGGTTAGTTGGTAGAGAAAAACCAGAAATAGCCGAAGCCGTATTGCTGTTAACGGCTGAAGGAAGAGTAGAGGAATGGATGGTGGGATGAAAGGATGAATGTGTGTTAGGATTTGGGGGAGTTTGTGAGCATAAGGATGAGAAGAAGGATGTAATTATCTGTGATAATTCTAAGGTGGAAGGAGCATTTGCGTTGGTGGCATTTGCATTTGGCCGCCACAAGGTGGCCCGGATGCTGCTCGCTGAGGCCGTTGATGAGGCTGTGTGGTGATGTCACGAGTGACGATGGGAGGATTCCGTGAGAATGCTCGAAGAGTAAATTAGCCAATTTACCCGAGATCAGGTAAAGCCCATATGGACACTGGTTCATGTGTTTATAGAGATCACCCCCTAGTGGCTGATCATTGAAATTTCCAGACATTGCTTAACAGTTATAATGCAACAAAGCCTTGTTTACTGAAATCGCGCTCACAATCTGTCGTTGATGAGCATTCATATTGCTTCTGCCAATATTGAAGAAAGCAGTATTATCTGAGTGGTGTTGATACGATTTGTTTTAGGAGTGTTTTTGAGATTAGTATTCTTCCTATGAAGTGCTTATTGAAAACAATCTTTTTTAATTGAAGCTATGTTACAGAGTGTTCTGGTTGAAATTTCAAATGTGAAAAGCAGATTGAGCGTGGTGTTGCTTCACAATTTGGGGTCAGCCGTAGCATGTTTTGTAAGTGGTGATGGGAGGAAAAAGGTATTTTCGAAACTTTGAATTGACTGAACCAATTGCCTGGTAAAAGGGTTTGCTGTTTCGCATAGCTTGAAAGTGCAACACTCTGTTGCTGTTTGCTGATCAGAGCGGTTTAAATGCAAATAAAAATCAGCTCAAACTTATCTAAAAACACTTTTTTCAAATCAGTGGCAAATGTTTTGTTGAAAGTGTAATCTATTAAATGCAATTAACAAATTGTACGATACCATTAAATGTTAAGTGTCTGTAGGCTATAATATGTTTTTAAACCTATATACAGAGCTTGGTTCATGAGGCCAATGAGAGACTATTAACTACAACTCCTTTTTTATAGTTCAAATGTGTCATTGAAATGTTGACGAAATTAGCCAATTTACCCGAGATCAGGTAAAGCCCATATGGACACTGGTTCATGTGTTTATAGAGATCACCCCCTAGTGGCGGATCATTGAAATTTCCAGACATTGCTGAACAGTTATAATGCAACAAAGCCTTGTTTACTGAAATCGTGCGACTTTGGCCGTTTGATATGTAGTCCAATTCACTGATTCGAAACAAATGACTCGCAATGGCTTCCAAGCTTCATAAAGCAGTATTTCAAAAGCGCTCATCACTATGTGCAAGAGTGCAACAGATGTCAAGATTCTGAAATGCTCACAATCTTTTCAGC
>NW_015638963.1:0-2043 GCF_001515625.1 Sinocyclocheilus rhinocerous | reverse complement strand
CGAATAAATCAAAAGTAGGTCAGTACACTTGAATCAAAACGCGATATGGACTAGTGTCTATGAATATTAAGCCGCGAAAAGTATGGGTTTACATTTCTGCCACAATTCTGCGCGCGAAAGATCATATTTTGAGCGCACAAAAGTGCATTTTGCATGCGCGCGATCTGAGTTTGTGGAGAAAATGTTCGTTTCGCAAAGAAAAAAGTCTTTCGAGCGCACGGAAATCAATTTTGCATTTAAAATACGTTTTTGGATGTGTGCAGACCTTCTCTTTTGCGCGTGCAACGTTTCACTAGCTTGCTCACCTGATGCCTGCCCTCAGTGCTCTCTAAATGCCAACGGCTCGCTTGCTCAACACAACCCAGCGTTACAATATGCCATAATTCCAGCCAATCAGAGTCGAGGCTGCTAAATTCTGATTGGCTGCCTTGACAACCAATCACAACATTTCTTGCATTACCTCGACAGCATAAGAGGGCAAATACAGTGCATGCATAATTATTATGCAAGTTGATATTCTGATCATATTTTTTTCCAAGCACATTTTACCAATTCCAAAATGCATCAATCTTAATAACTACTATTAATCTTGTATTTAATAATTTATAATTGATATATAATTATTCATGAAGGCTGAAGGCTGAAGTGAAAAATGTCTTATATTCAGGTGTGCATAATTATTAAGCAGATTTTCTTTTACAGATAAAAATGAGCCCAAAAAAGAGATTTAACTCTATTTTAATAAAAATTATTAAATGCCCATGAGAAATATTCAAAACTAATACAATACTAGAAATTGCAACATTAATGCATAACCATTGGACAGCAAAATGCTCAGTGGGTCAGCAGGGTCAGTCAAAAACATGTGGAGAAGAAAAGATGCATGTTAACTGCAAAATAATTAGGAATTAAGGTGAAGAATTAGGTGTGAAATCACCAGGAACCATTTAGTCTCCAGTGCCACCATTTTCCAGAACTGCAACCTACCTGGAGTCTCCAGAAGTACAAGGTGTCAGGTTCTCAGATACTTAGGTTAAGTATAGAATCCTAAAAAATTACCCCTACTTAATGTAAGGGAAACAGGTCAATTTAGCTCAAAGGGAATCATTTAAGATTTTAAAGGGAACTCCACCAATAATATGTAAGGGAATTTGGACAGAATCACTGTTTTACGGCTGATCACTGAGACGGCCAGCGATTCCGTGAACGAGCCGTATGACATCAATTCTGCAATGGATATCAATATCGAAAATATAGTGAAAACACTATTAATTAGCACAGTAACAAGATCGGCAGTTTAAGACATTAACTTGTGAGCACAAAACACAAGATACTTCTCTTTTCAATGCTTTATTGGCTTTATTGGATAAATCTAAGACATATAAACTAATCTAACACATAAACACACGCATTCACAGAAAGACAGAAACACATAAACACACGCATTCACACAAGTTGCAGAAAGACAGAAAGTGAGGAAATAATTAGTTTAAGAGAATGAAAATGTGAAATCCCAAGTTTACAGCAATATGTGCAATTGCCTAGATCTGAACAACCATCAATCACTTAATTAACCCTCGCATTGAGTTCCTCAATGAGGTTAAAATTTATATTAAATGAGCTAGAATCGCTAGAATCTGGAGGTACTTGCGTTGCGTTGCCTGTACGGGGGTTCCCTTTGTTGTCGTCCAGGGGGTTTAAGTTGAACTTTTAGACGGCACTCTTTCGGAGACACGGCGTTGGGCAAAACTTAACTCGGAACACACGAAACTCTCAACGGAAAATAAAATAAACTAAAGTAAAGAAATAGAAGTAAAGTTTGACGAGACTAGGTGGCGTTTCTCCTCATGGTTTTGGAGGAGCTGGCGTGTAAGCCAGAGCACGCTCAAAAAGCTAAAGAAGCATGATTAAAAAGCATAGCTCAAAGCTATGACTAAAAAGAAGAGGAGTGAAACAATGAGCGAGCAAAAAAAAGGGTTGAAGAAGAGCTGAAGAGTCGAAGAGCTGAAGAGCGCGATTTGATGGTGTCCTGAGTATTTAAAC
>NW_015638962.1:17013-29440 GCF_001515625.1 Sinocyclocheilus rhinocerous | reverse complement strand
CAGGTTTTTAGAAGAAAAAAGCTTATCATTTAATGAATCAACAGCATGTCGGCTAATCTTCAACATGTGTTAACTAAACAATACTTTTTGATTGAACTATTTTTATAGGCAGAAAACGAAATATTCCTTCCTAGCAGCAAGTAATAATTCAAACAGCAGATCTATAAACAAGTATTACGCAGAACACACACGTGCAGCCGTCTGTCTCTTCTGTTGACTAATCGCTTAGCCCGAATAATACAGACCCTCTCATCTCCCTATAGTAAGACGATCTCTGACCACGCCTTCTTTCTTGGAGTATACATTTGGGCAGCGTTATGCAAATATTCCCACAAAGTGACGTTATATGTGAGAGAGAGTTTGATCAGGGCGTTTTCGGCAGCTTTCAGTCAGCCTTCCCTTTTAGACAGAAAAAAGTCCTTTTGTGGATTTGTTGTTTGAGCTTTGTCACTTTGCAGATTTTATACTTGCACAAACAGCTAAACTGTAAAACTTTGCTGTAAAAAAAAATGGACAAATTCTGACAGTAACAAACTGTTTTCCATTAAATTATAGGAAATGGTGCATTCTGGGTAATATTTGTTGTTTTGGAGTAGGTGGCCTACTGCAGTATAACTGTGAATTATCAGTGTTCAGAGTCGACACTCAGAGACTGTGTCCCAAATCACACCCTTCACCCTCATTCACTATTCCCTCACTGATTCTTGAGAAGTGGCACAACACAGGGTGCGGTATTGAAAAAAATAAAACCTTGTACTCAGAGAAATGAAACTGCGTTCTTGTATCTTAAATGTACTAAGCTAAAAAGCTTTGGTTTGATTCACTTTGAACTTTTCTCTTTTTTATCAAGATGTGCTTCTTTTAAAAAGTTAAATGAACAAATAAAACAATTAGTTGTTACCTCTATCCATTTACATTCACCAGGATCTTAATATTCAGATTTAGACATCTTAACAAATGATCCAAAAATGATCAGAACACATATGATCAGAATACAAACGAACTTTATTATGTATAGATATGTTTTATCCAGTGTTTTGTGTTCCCTCAGCCTTATGTTCCCTCAACCCTAACTCTGCTAGAAGTGTTGATTATCAATCCATAAAAGCATTATGTGTGGTCA
Source organism: Sinocyclocheilus rhinocerous (assembly GCF_001515625.1). Taxonomy (NCBI): domain Eukaryota; kingdom Metazoa; phylum Chordata; class Actinopteri; order Cypriniformes; family Cyprinidae; genus Sinocyclocheilus; species Sinocyclocheilus rhinocerous. The sequence continues at coordinate 28,317 of NW_015638962.1, read as the reverse complement.
GGTCACATATTTAGTATTTATACATTATTAGAAAAATTAAACACTATTTTATATTTAATATAATTAAAAATGACTTGAAAACCACAAAAATATGATGACTTTACGTTGAATGTCAACTCCATCATTGGCCCGTCACCAGCGTCAGACAGAAAATCTTACGGTGGTGACACCTGACGGTGTTGACAAATTTAGCATTTCTTTCACAAAACAAATGGAGTTCATGTAGTAGCCATTCTGTTTTGTTTTTTCTGTTGATGCTAGATGCTAATAGAACCTGCTTAAGAAGAATAAAATGATCTAAACATTTCAAATAATTTCCTCAGAAATTGGAGGATGGTGTTGGCATATCATGGTTGTGACAGGAAATATTAACATTAAGATTTTAAATATTCTAAAACTATAAACTTAGCAGAGCCTGTCTGACACTGATGTACTCTGCAGAGGTTAATGTGGCAGCCCCTGATATTCCCTGAGTTTATTACATTTTAATGAATGTCTAACTGTGTTGACAAAACGTGGGGACACAACTTTGAAACCTTATGAAACATGCATGTCACTGAAAAACAACCTTGCTTTGATATGGGATATTAATAAGTGTTGCTTTTGATAAAACAAGCTGTTTTCCCTACATGAGTTTACTAATACAGTCCACCTGACAGAGAGAATGAAGACACATGAGTGAATTCAGACGCAGATAAACACCTGCGGTTAACAAGCAGATTCACTGAAGAAAAGAGAAACGGCAGAAACAACAACTACAGCTGTAAGCATGTTGAATTAGCAGGCATTTAGTGTGAGAAGTTCTCCTATTCATTTTATTATTATTTTACATGATTCTTAGTGAACAAAACCCAATATGTATTTCTTTAAATATAGTGAATAATTCATCCACACAGAGACATTTAATAACTCATATTTTATAACTGTTGCTATATTTTATTTACTTGTTTATTTTACAAAGAGTTGCTTATTTATTTCTGGAAAGTGTCTGGTGACATTGGAGTGATTTAAAGCGCATTTTCTTCCAGTCCAACAGCAGCGAGTGGGTAAAGGACGATGGCATCTGGTGAGCAGCATTGTGACACACAGGAAGATGAAAAGCTGGAACGCGAGGAAGGTAATGAAGAACAGAATATCAGTCATGTTAAAGTTGTCATTTAGGAAATGTAATGAATCTCTCTATTTGTATTCCAGTCCAGAAGAGCAGCAGTGCTCACACTAGAGTCAGTGTTGGTCTGAATGCTCAGACGAGAGCGACTGTAATTGCTCCTGTACTCACTAATGTCACAGGCCCAGTGACCATCATCAGCAACACTGCAGGACACGGTACTGTCACTGTAACTGTGCTTACTGAGACACACTGCTTTCTAGCAGTCAGTGAAATAATGCTGAGTGATCATGAACCCTACTCCTATTAAACTTCATTTAAGAATTAGATTTATCTTCCTCGTCACTCGTCAGTTCAGTAATGATTGTTTCTCAGTCATCAATGGTCTGCACAGATGTGTGAAGAACTGGCACACAAACAGAGTCATGTCCTAAATCTTCAATCTTTATTGAGCCATTTACACATTTTGTGACATTTCTTCACTCACACATGTTCTCTATGGTGACTGAACATAAGGGAAGTGAATGGTGACTCATGATACACTCAGGAGGAGAATAACAGGGAGGCTTGTGAGAGACCTCTGAATCTCAGTTTATTTATGGTCATATTGTTCTTACGCAGACATACTTTACAGTATTTTCTTTCATGTATCTGTATATTTTGTCACACATTTGTTACTTCTGTCCTTTTCCTCTCTCTTCACAGAGCCACAAAAAATCTCAGAGACAGAGACGGCAGAGAAACACACCGAAAAACAAGGTGCAGTCTTATCAGTCATATTCAAAACTATGTTTTTTTTTTCATAATTTTCACTGTATAGATCACAGTTAGTGTAAGATTATCAATGGCAATGAATAAAAACACCTCCATGCAATGGCATTGTTCATAATGTTGGACAGATCAGGGTTGGGAGCATTATTAATATTAGAACGGAGATGAAATGTGAGAGGTGATGTACTCTATCACCATTTACAAATTAGGCATTGAAAAAAGTACATATGCCTGGATGACTTGATTTGAATGCATAAATCCATGAGAGACATGACAAATTTAGTGAATGAAATCGAAAACCTCAAAACTGTATTACCAAAGTCCCTTTAAGGCAAGTCATTTTACTCGGCGGCCATCTTTGAAACGCCTCTCAAGCAGCTATTCAGTCATGCAAGTGCAGCTCCTATCTCTTTGAATGGGGAAACATTGAATTCTCCAAAGCTGTTCACCAAGCTTACGATTACATTTGAAATCTGACAACAGTTGTCTCATAAGATTTGTTTCTTATGCTCAAGTGGTGTTAAAAAAGCTTATTTTCCAGGCTAGACCAGTCATTGCACATCTCAGGAAGCTGACTGTTTCTATAGCAACCAGAGCTTCTTAGTGCAGCTGCAGTGATGCGATGACTTTACCAATTAACAACTGGCTCTTTTATTCAGAAGCAGGACTGTTCCACCATATTGTGCCTTGCACTTTCTCCCGTTCAAGTACTATATGTGCACCATCTTTGTATTATTAAAGTCTGTGGTGTTACTTTCAAAAGTCATTTAATTACAATATGTTTAATTAATTCTGAAGAGATCATGCTGATGTAAAAGCTTTGTCATGTTTCTTTAAAAAAATGAAATCTGTTTTTGCCTTTTCCCTGTTTTATTAACTTAATCATCTTTTAAAACAGCAGATTTGATTCTAAAAAAATTCTTGGAAACTCACAAATCCAACATGAAGAATAAAGCAGGACATATTGTTGAGGGCAAAGAAAAAGCACATCTCCAGGATGTTTACACAGAGCTCTTAATCACAGAGGGAGATATGAAAGATGTTCATCAGGAACATGAGATTCTGAAGACTGATGATGCTTTCAAGAACAAAAAAACACAGGACAATCCAATCAAATGCAATGATATATTTACATTATTAAGGCAAAACAAATCAGGGGGGAATCATCTCACACATTAAGACGTCTCGTAGTCTCTACATCATGTGCCACATTCCTGTGTTCTGCTGGATCACAGCTACAGTACTTCAGGATATTCTCAGAGAAGAGATCATCAGCACAACACTCACGGAAATGTACATCCACTTCCTGCTGATACAGATGGACATGAAGAACCAGAAATATGATGAACAAGAAGAAAGAGAATCTACAAAGAACTTAGATTCAAACAGACCAATGATTTTGAAGTTAGCTAAGCTAGCGTTTGAACACAGGACAAACCAATCAAATGCAATGATATATTTACATTATTAAGAAAAAACAGTGAGAAAAAGATTGTTCTGACCAAGGGAGTCGCTGGCATTGGAAAAACTGTCTCTGTGCACAAGTTCATCCTGGACTGGGCAGCAGGAGACGCCAATCAGAATATACACTGTGTGCTCCTGCTTCCATTCAGAGAGATGAACTTAATGACCAATGAAGATTTCAGTCTCCACGAGCTTCTGCTGGAATTTTATCCTGAACTGGAGGGCCTGGAGAAAACAAAGTTATATAAGGAATGCAATCTAGTGTTTATATTTGATGGACTTGATGAGAATCGTCTGGCTTTGAATTTTAAAACTAGAGCATCACCAAGAGCCATTGTTGAGAAAAGATCATCTGTAGCTGTGCTGTTCACAGGTCTGGTCAAAGGGACTCTGCTTCCATCAGCTCTGGTCTGGGTGACCTCACGACCAGCAGCAGCCAATCAGATCCCTCGTCGGTATGTGGGTTTGTTCACTGAGGTGCGAGGATTCACTGACCAACAGAAGGAGCAGTACTTCAGAAAGAGAATCAAAGATGAGACTCTGGCCTCCAGAATCATCCCACACATTAAGACGTCTCGTAGTCTCTACATCATGTGCCACATTCCTGTGTTCTGCTGGATCACAGACACAGTACTTCAGGATATTCTCATCAACAACAGTGAAGAGAGCATCAGCACAACACTCACGGAAATGTACATCCATTTCCTGCTGATACAGATGAACATGAAGAACCAGAAGTACGATGAACAAGAAGAAAGAGAATGTGCAAAGAACTTAGATTCAAACAGACCAATGATTTTGAAGTTAGCTAAGCTAGCGTTTGAACAATTGAAGCAGGAAAACATTGTGTTCTATGAGAAAGATCTGAAAGCATGTGGTATTGATGTGAGTAAAGACACTGAGTTCACAGGAATGATCGCTGAGATCTTTAAGAAGGAAAAGGGACTTCATGAGAAGAAGGTCTTCTCCTTTGTGCATCTGAGTGTTCAAGAGTTTCTCGCTGCAGTGCATGTGTTCCTCTGTTACCTGAACAAGAACATGCAGGAGCTTCAGTTTTTCTTTGATAAGCCAGAAGAAAATTTCACATTGCAGGAGCTACTGCAGGAGGCTGTTGATAAAGCCATGGAGAGTCAGAGAGGACATCTGGATCTGTTCCTGCGGTTTCTGATGGGTGTTACACTGGAATCCAGTCAAAACCTGCTCCAAGGCCTGATCACACACACTGAAGACACCACAGAGAGCATCAGACAAACAACTCAATACATTAAACAAGTACAAGAAGAAGACTCTATCTCAGATGAAGCTTTAGTCAACCTATTCTACTGCTTGCTTGAGCTCAAGGATCATTCATTATATGAGGAAGTCCAGAGATGCCTCAGTTCAGATGCACATCCAGGAAGAAACCTCTCATCTTCAATGTGTTCAGTGCTGACCTACATACTGCTGATGTCAGAGAAGGTGCTGGATGAGTTCAACCCAAAGAGATTCACATCACAAGAAAACTACGAGAGACTCATTCCAGCTATGAGATGCTGCAGAAAAGCCCTGCGAGTAATTTCACTGACTGCTGTTTGATCAAATGTTTTATTCTACATCACTAAACAATTAAATGTCAAAATACTATGTAAAATATCTTGTTGTCCTGATTATGAAGGGTAAAATAAGTTTTTGCAGAAACACTGAACATCAGAAAATAATCAGCATAACCTTCTGTTTTGGCAGATTTGACGGCTGTGGTCTTAATGAGACATGCTGTAAAACTGTATCTTCAGCTCTTCAGTCATCAGACTCTCATCTGACAGAGCTGGACCTGAGTAACAATCACCTGCAGGATTCAGGAGTGAAGCTGCTGTATGATGGACTGAAGACAAACTGTCAGCTGCAGATACTGAGGTTTGATTTCAAACACTTTCATTGATTTTTACCCCCATTAAATTAATCATTAAAAATCACATTGCTAACATTGCAGTGACATTCACTGAATCACTGTGTTACAATATGTGGATTAATTGGCGTTTCATAACTATAGCTAGCAGATTTTCCTGTTTATATTGTAGAATGAATGTATCAGTGATGTTTCTCCAAGGACACAAGGCAGGCAATGTCTACTCAAAAACCTGATGAGAAAACAATCAGGGTTTCCAAGCATCCTGGAAACCTGGAATTTTGTAATGCAGTTTTATGAGAAATGAAATAATACCTTAATTTCCTTAAGTGATTCTTTTGAACAGTTTGTTTTATTTTACAATTTCATATCAATTTAAAACATGTTCCCTTTCTTTATGCATTTATTATAGTAGCTCTATTTTCGCTTCATCAATCAAATCCTCTGCACACTGTTATATTACTTTCTTATATTATATTACTTGCCTCATTTCAGTAGGACAGATTCAGTGTAAGACAGACATAAATATTAGTATTGTAATTTAACTATGTATGTAATACATTTGAACTATTTGCCAATAGTATTTTTATTTTAAAAATATGTATGCATTCACTCTTAATTGGAAATTGCCTAATTTGCACTCTGACTCTATATAAAGTTGAATATTTTGGGTCACTGGATATTACTTTACTGTTTGCTGTTTCTGTGAACAGTAAAACCCTGTCTTCTTGATTTGATGGTTATTTTAATCATTCTGACCTTAAAGAGCACTCTTAGACCACTGAGGCCTAAAAAATAACGTTTTTGGTCATTTGAACAACAAACTGATCGGTGCATAATGGAGTGCCACAGAGCAGCATGAAGAATATCAAATATTGAGGTGACAATTTGTCCACACGTACGTGGATTACTCAATTAGCTGAATTTTATTTTTTGACATGATCCAGGATTAAGTTCTTCAGAGCTCATCATGATATTGCTGTCATAACAACAGTTCCATTAGATCAAACCTGCTCAGGAGTGGCTTATTTCACGTAAACCGTATTAGATTGTATCATTTACAGTAGGTGGACAACCAAAATGCCTATTACCGCCGCGTGTACTGCCGCCGCAAGGCTACGGCGTTAACTGCAAGTCAGTCGTGTGTTAAAGTCGTTCCCGAAACTTCCGCCAGGTGGCGGAAAGAGACTGTTTGCAAACTGACTGGAATTATATTTTGTTTTGTAAACGGAGTTCAAATAACGAAATAAAACAGCAATAACATTATAATATAACATTCTAACATCCTTAAAAATCATTAGAAAATCTATTTAAAATAAATTTTTAGAAAGTTAATTTCAAAATGTGAGATAGTTGTAGACTGCAGCCTAACGCATCCAAAAAAAAAAAAAAAAGAATTACATTTACACAAAGGCTCTTACTGCATGTTATGGTTATTAAACAGTCATTATGAAAACCATTAAAACTACACAATTTCCTTATGTTGTATTAAGGGGCTTTCATTCGATCTACAGGCTAATGAAAGTTTTTGAACAAAAAATCCTGAACTTGGCCGTTGGTCCTCTGTACAAGGCTGCACGTTCATCAGACTCTATTCACGTCACAATTTACTCTGACTCACACCATAAAAAAATTTTTTTTTTAATTGTGAGAAATTAAGATTAATAGGCTAAAACTGCTACATGAAAACCTAGAAATCGTACAAAAAGTAGGATATTAACTTGGAATGTTTAGATTGCATTTAAGGAGGTGTGCATTATGCCATAAAGAAATAGAACGATTGAAAAGGTGGCTTATTGTTGAGTGTTATAGGCTAGGCCTAGTTCTAACACATATTTTGGCACTATAGTCACATTAATATCACAAATTATGAAAGGCTTGAAACTTACATTTAATAATTCGCTGATGTAGGCCTATTTCATCCTCTGCCCGAGTCCGACTGGAGCCCGTGTCTTTTTTCTCTCTCTCGCTTCCTAATTACACAGCTGCTGTTGAAGCCATTAAAATAGTTCAGTTTTGTTTTTAATTGCAAAGTTATATTTCTTATTGTTTCATTATTATTTAATTTAGAAAAATGTATGGAACATTTTTTGTTTGTTAAATTCAAGTTTTGTTTTTTTTGAGTGATGACCAAGCGGATAGCGGCAGACAAGCTGAGTTGATCACGTTTGATCATTTTAGCCTTCTCAAATCATCACGACTTGCTTAAAATAAAATCTGTAGATATAAAACACTTAAAGCATATTACAATGTTAGTTTAAACATTTAACCTAGATAAAAGTGTGCTTTTAGGCGTATATCTAAGCATTTATGCGGAGAGTGGAAGCTGAAGCACGCTTAATTGCATGGAGGCGCTAGCGCAATCACTTAATTTTGTTCTTCATAACAGTGGAAACAACTTGAAGTAGCCTAACGCTGTCATTTTTGCTCATACAGATAAGACTGATACTTCATTTGGAACTGTAAATGGTGTACCCTTATTTTTGTGTGCACTCACAATATCAATAAAATGTTTTGCTTTTGTAAAATAGAGAAAGGGAACAAGGGTTACCATACGTAACCGAGACGTTTGTTTTCTCTATTTTACAAAAGCACAACGTTTTGTTGATATTGTGAGTGCACACAAAAATAAGGGTACACCATTTACAGTTCCGAATGTGTCGAGTGTACGACAGCTGTCCTCCAAAGCAGATAAAGAGCTGTTCAGAACGTCTGAAACTCTTGAGTGCAATCTAGGTATGTGCATAGGGCTCGCACTGGGCACAACAGAGACAGGTCGGGGTCCCCTTCTTGGAAGGGGATAGCTTGCAAGGTTACCACCTGATCCCTGAATGGAGTGTTGGGAACCTTGAGCACATATCCAGGCCGAGGTCTCAGGACAATGTGAGAGTCTGCCGGCCCAACTCCAGGCATGATTCGTTAACAGAGAGGGCTTGGAGATCCCCCACCCTCTTGACAGAAGTGAGCACAGTCAGGAGGGCCGTCATCATGGAGAGGGCACTGAACTAAACTGACTGAAGGGGCTCAAATGGATCTCTCTGTAAGGCCTGCAAGACCACAGAGAGATCCCAAGAGGGAGTGAGATGTGGCCTCGGAGGGTTCAACCTCCGGGCGCCTCTGAGGAACCTAATAACCAGATCGTGCTTCCCCACCGATCTGCTTCCCACAGTGTCGTGATCAGCTGCAATCGCGGCCGCGTATACCTTAAGTGTAGAAGCAGACAGGTGCCTGTTCATGCTTCCTTGGAGGAAGGAGAGCACAGATCCGATGCCACATCTCCGAGGGTCCTTCCCCTGGGAAGAACACCAATTCACGAAAACGCGCCACTTCAGGTCGTACAGCCGCCTCGTCGAGGGGGCTCTGGCCTGAGTAATGGTATTCACCACTGCTGGTGAAAGGTCTCTGAGTTCCTGCTGGTCGTGTCCAGGGACCAAACATGAAGGTTCCAGAGATCCAGGCGCGGATGCTAAATTGTGCCCTTGCCCTGAGAAAGGAGGTCATTCCTCAGGGGAATTCACAAGGGAGGAACTGATGCCATGAGCACGAGCTCCAAGAACCAGGTCCTGTTGGGCCAATAAGGGGCCACAAGCAGGAGCTGTTCTTTGTCCTGCCTGACTTTGCATAGTGTCTGTGCAATGAGGCTCACTGGGGGAAATGCATACCTGAGTAGGCCCCTGGGCCAGCTGTGAGCCAGTGCATCCGTGCCGAGGAGAGCCTCGGTCTGGGAGTACCACAACTGGCAATGGGTCGATTCCGATGAGGCAAACAGGTCTACCTGTGCCTGGCCGAACCGACTCCAAATCAGCTGAACCGTTTGGGGGTGAAGTCTCCAATCGCCCCTGTTGCGAGAGGAGATCCGCTACACGATTGAGGTCACCTGGGATATGATTGGCATGCAGAGAGCTGAGTCTGTGCTGGCTCCAAAGTAAGAGATGGCGGGCGAGTTGTGACATGTGATGGGAGCGAACACCACCCTGGTGGTTGATGTATGCAACCGTTGCTGTGTTGTCCGTCTGGACCAACACGTGCTTGCCTTCGATCAAGGGTCGAAATCATCTCAAGGCCAAAGGACTGTCAACAGTTGATATGCCAATGCAGCCGAGAGCCTGTCCAGACTACTGATGCTGCATGCCCATTGCACACGGCACCCTAGCCTGTCTTGGAAGCATCTGTTGTAACAACAATATGTCTGGACACCTGTTCTAAGGGCACTCCTGCCTGTAGAAAAGAGATGTTCAGCCCGAACAGCCCGTTCAGACATGGACAGCCTGAAGGGAAGAACTTTGTGCTGATATGCCCGTCCTTCGAAGGCAAACCAAAGAAATGGCTTGTGCCTTGGTAGGATTGAGACATGAAAGTATGCGTCCTTCAGGTCTATTGCCACAAACCAATCCTGATTTTTGACACATGTTAATATGTGCTTGAGGGTTAACATTCTGAACGGAAGCTTGTGAAGGGCCCGGTTCAGAGACCTCAAATCCAGAATTGGTCTGAGTCCCCCAGCCTTCTTGGGTACAATGAAGTACGGGCTGTAAAACCCCTTCTTCATTTCAGCCAAGGGGACAGGCTCGATTGCACCCTTCCCAAAGAAGGGTTGCAACCTCCGCCCGAAAGAACAGTCGGATTCTCGCCTCATACTGAGGTAAACAGAATGCCCCTGAACTTGGGCGGATGCCTGGCGAACTGAATCGCATAGCCGAGCCGAATGGTTCTGAGGAAACATCGGAAGGGATTGGAGAGGCTTAACCAAGCATCCAGATCCCCTGCCAACGGCCTCAAAGGAACCACGTTCGACATACCTCAGGCAGGGTTCCTGTGGCTGAGCGGAGTGGAAGGCGCTGTGGTAGGAGGTGAAATGTCCTTTAAAACACACCGTGCCTTGTCCGCAGGGTCTGTCATATGAGCCACCGACGGATGAGGGAACATGGGTTCGCCAGCATGCATCGTGTTGGCTGAGTGACAGACCCTTTGCATCTGAACGTAAGGAGACAGCGCAGATGGAGGCTGCAGGAGCAGGACCTGACCCACGCTGAGGCAGGATGTGTTTGATGGCCTCCGTCTGCTTCTTTACCGTGGAGAACTGCTGGGCAAATTCTTCCACGGCGTCACCAAAGAGACCAACCTGTGAAATGGGGGCGTCAAGAAAGCGTACTTTCTCGGTTACCCGCATCTCAGCCAGGTTGAGCCACGGGTGGCGTTCCTGGACCACTAGCATGGACATCGCCCTCCCCAGAGTCTGCGCCGTGACCGTCGTAGACCGGAGGGCATAGTCAGTCACTGAGAGCAGTTCCTGCAGTACCTCTGTGTTAGGACCACCCTTGTGCAGTTCTTTCAACGCTTTGGCCTGGTAGACCTGCAGGATGGCCATAGCGTGCAGGGCGGACGCAGCTTGTCCAGAGGCCGCATAAACCTTTGCCACGAGGGACGAAGAGAACTTACAGGCCCTGGACGGGAGTCTCGGGCGGCCCCGCCAGGTGACGGTGTTTTGCGGGCAAAGATGCACCGAAATCACTCTCTCCACCTGGGGAACCTCTGTATACCCCCTCCCTGGACCCCCATCGAGGGTGGTGAGGACAGAGGAACCAGTTTATCGTGTTCTGGACGAAAAAGGGGCCTTCCACGATTTCGTCAGTTCCTCGTGCACTTCCGGGAAGAAAGGCACCGGGGCCGAGCGCGGCTTAGTTTCGCGCTCAGCACCCAGAAACCAATCATCCAGCTGCGAACGCTCGGGGCAGGGTGGGGGAGACCACTCCAGCCCGATGCTCTTGGCTGCCCGGGCAAGCACGGCTGCCATCTCAGCATCAGCCTTGGACACTTGGTACTTGCTCAGCTGAGTCATCCGCTTATGATGGCTCAAGCCCGCCCTCCGATTCTGCAATTGACAGCTCGTCCTACTCGTGAGCCCAGAATGAGAGATTGAGACCGCCCAGTGACGGTAAGCACAAAGCAAGGGAAGAACGGGAAGCTTGCGGGGATTGCCCTGACGAAACTAATCTATCCTCCCCAGGCTCTTCCACGGTGCACATCGCTGTGGCCTCATACCCGGAGGTAGAAGGACCAGAGCGGCAAGCAGCCG
>NW_015638962.1:0-16410 GCF_001515625.1 Sinocyclocheilus rhinocerous | reverse complement strand
GGACACTTGGTACTTGCTCAGCTGAGTCATCCGCTTATGATGGCTCAAGCCCGCCCTCCGATTCTGCAATTGACAGCTCGTCCTACTCGTGAGCCCAGAATGAGGGATTGAGACCGCCCAGTGACGGTAAGCACAAAGCAAGGGAAGAACGAGAAGCTTGCGGGGATTGCCCTGACGAAACTAATCTATCCTCCCCAGGCTCTTCCACGGTGCACATCGCTGTGGCCTCATACCCGGAGGTAGAAGGACCAGAGCGGCAAGCAGCCGCGGTGACTCAGGGTCTTTTGGCAAAGAACCCGAGCCGCGAGCGGAACGTGCCGATGGGAAGTGCCTCGCATGCATGCGGGGCACGAACCATCCACAAGCGCTGCCTCAGCATGAGCACGGCCCAAACTCTGAATGCAGTGCTCGTGCCGGTGATGAACATACAATTCCACCCGTGTAGCTCTTTTAGAGAAATTGCTCTTCTAGAGATCACCGTTGAAGCACCCAGGGGTACTCTCACAACACTTATCTGTGTATGAGAAGGGAGAGACTGCTGACCGTGCCTTAGATCCAACGACGAGGATTCGAGAGGCGAATGATCGCAACTTCTCCATGAGAGACACTGCATTCGGCTCCGAAAAACAGAACGAGTGAGCAGATGCCACACTGGCCTATTTATACCCGGATGTCTGGGGCATGGCCACAGGATGTGCTTTTTGCCGTCTCTGTCTATGTGAAAAGGGACCCGTCGAGCTCAGGCTGAAATGCAAAGCTCTAAAATCAGGTGCAGTTTAGCTTTGCTGTGTCCAAAATTGATGGTTTATGTTCACAATAAGCTACAGAATACATGTAAGACGGAATCCATGTAGGGCTTATAACGACAGTCAGACGGTAAAAATGTACGATCACACTTTGGTTCATATTTAAGAAACGACTTTAAAAAAGTCATAATTATTACAGCAAAAATGTGTTTTTGTTCCATTAATTATTTTTATGTGAGGTTGAAAAATAAATGGTGCTATTATCATCGGTGCTATAATCATCGGTGCTATAAGTCAGTTTTGCTGTATTCATCAAAAGTTGCAATTGACAGCTCGTCCTACTCGCGAGCCCAGAATGAGAGATTGAGCCCGCCCAGTGACGGTAAGCACAAAGCAAGGGAAGAACGGGAAGCTCGCGGGGATTGCCCTGACGAAACTAATCTATCCTCCCCAGGGTTAGGGATACCTAACCCTAACCCCAGGATTAAAACTCCGCTGTATTTAAAACACAATGTTGTCAGTAGATCAGCAAATTCTGACAAAAATTCTGTGTTAGGTCTTGGAGATCTGTACACTGTAACAATGACAGATACATGAGGAGTAGATATACTTAAAGCCAGACATTCAAATGTAGTAAAGCAAGGAACAGGCACAGGGCATATCTTAAGTAGCAGATTGTAAAGTACCATAATACCCCCACCTCTGCCCGTGAGCCGCGGTGTGTCAAGCTGTCCAAAGCCAGTTGGAGTTAGCTGATTAAAAAAAGTCCTTCTTGTGCCAGGTTTCAGTAAGAAACAATAAGTCCAATTAGTTGTCTGAGATAATGTCTGTCAGAAGCAGGGCCTTATTGTTCACAGATCGCGCGTTTAATAATGCAGCATTTAAAAGGCTAGTAGGCACCATCACACTGGAAATCCACTCCACACAGGGCAACGGTAGTAAATTATCAGGTACAACACCAGGGTGATCCGGTCTTTTAATCCTCCGTCGGGAATCAAGGATCGGGATAAGAGAAGATGTTGTTGAATATCTGCGTCCTGTACTCCGGTGAATGTACCGCTTCGGTCGCAGCAGTCCGGCATGGCCACAGCAGTCATAGATGTCTTTGGCCAAAGGATAGTTCCGTTTTAGGGTTAAAAGCTGGTGCGCAGTGTAACGTAAAAGCATGTTCAGCGAAGCCACGTCCGCCGTAGCAGAAACCCCAGCAAAGCATAAAACCTCAGCACATGGGGAAAGCCTCCAGGCCGACACCAGTAGCAGGGAAAATCCAGCGAACAAAAACAAATGCCACCGCATTACAACGTGAGATGCAAAAAGTTAGAAAGGGATAAAATAAAACCCACGCTGCAAAATAAAATGAAATCTAAATAAATTAAGCAAATAATCTGTGAACAGAGCGGCAGCCAAAACGCACCAGCATACCCATTGAACTGGAAAAATCAATTTAATTAATACATTAATGATGAATGAAGAGAGCGTCTGTCTTGCGTGCGCAAACACGCAATGGAAAAGGGAAGTTGGTAGTCCAGTGGTAGAAGCTAGTTAGTGATTTCAGCGACACAGGTTAAAATCCCAGATTGCTGTGTTTTTTTTTTTTATAATAAAATAATATATAAAATGATTAATACAGATGTGTGCATTCTGCAGTTTGCTGGTTTATGTTACACCATTTTTTTTTCTTTTAGATAGAGCATGTCCATTCTACACTGAAGCAGTTCTACAATTCAAGCAGTAGTGTGACTGAATTCAGTCCAGCTGGAGGAGGTTGGGGTTTGGGGGTAGTTCTGTATCGTGGGGGGTTGAAATAAAGGTGTGAATCGCTTGCTCTTTCATATGGAGAGTGTCTGATGAGCATTTCAAACTTGCAGAGCAGGTTTAGGCAAAGTGTTTTAGCACAAATTCCTTGTTTGGTTTGGCTTTTGCAATTTTTGCAATGGCATACAGAGTAGTACATACAATGTAATATGGTTTAGTTTCTTTGTCAGGAGAGACGCACGTCTGCCAGAGACAAAAACTTTTTTTCTTAATTTATATATGCTGCTTTGTACTATTTTCAATTTTGATTGTACGTGGCAATGCTGCAGTCGTTTTGGCAATACAAATGTAAAAATATATTAGTAATAAGAAACTGTCCCGAGACTTCATGTAGGCCTAATCATTTTTAGTTTCGTTATTGGCAATTCCAGCGTTAAGGATGTGACCATTCGCAGTCAAAACCTGAAATATAAATTCTCACAGAATGTATTCATTACCAATATATTGAACCAACTCTTTATGTTTTTCTAAATCCCAAATAGAGTCCAGACATCAGAAAAGTATCTGTCTATGAACGTGTTTTATAGGCTATTTTAGATTTGGGAAATACACATGCGTTACGGACGTGACAAAAAAAAAAGACCAGAGTTTTTGGGAGACAACATATTTTGTAGACTTTCTTACAATGCACAAACCAGAAGCAACAATATCTGCAGAATGGAGAAGGGTTGACCATTCACAAAACAAAATGATTTGCTTTCGTTTTGAATTGGTTTGTTTAAAAGTAGTTATTTTAAGCTTTCTGTAGATATATTTCTCGTGTACGTGAGGTACCACAATTTTACGTTATTTCATTATCAGGAAAAAATTAAAGTGATCACGCGGGCACCTCCCTGTCATGCATGCACATTTATACTTTTCCACACAAACACTTGAATATGAATAGTAATACAGCACATTTATTTTAGGTTAACGCTGCAGTATGGGATCTGCATTAAAATAAATCTTCACAAGACTACATCCGAGAAAGATGCAGTTATAACCTGTAAATTGAAGGCTATTAGACATTTTAAAATGATCTGACGGTCGATGCCGCTCCAATTCGTTGATCATTAGTGTTCTTGGTCAAGATTAAATGGATGTCGCAGTCATGAACTTGTTTTAATGACTCTCATAAAATTGTTTTAATAAATCACTTATGCATTAAATAATAAAGATACAAAGCAGGTTAAGTTAAATATTCTTAAACAAATAATTATAAAATGCTATATACTGCGAATAAGATTGCAGTTTCAAATTTTGCATATGCATAACAAAGTAAATTATTTTTTACATGCAATGATACAAAATAAAACCAAACAAGATTTGTAATGAAGAAAAAATATGTAGACAAATAAGAATAAATTATATAACCCCTCAGCACATCTCTTGAGCATCGCACTCAGGAGCATGCGTGCCGAACAACCAAATCTTGCACTGCATGAATGCAGCGCAGATAGCGACACAATTAAGTTATGTGAAACACATGAAAGGTTTAAATAAGATAATATTGACAATGAACATTATATGCGTCTGCCAGAAAGACAAAAACTTTTGTTCGTAATTTATATGCTGCTTTGTACTATTTTCAGTTTTGCACTGTTTTAATTGTACGCGACAACGCTGCAGTCGTTTTGGCAATACAAATGTAAAAATATATTAGTAATAAGAAACTGTCCCGAGACTTCATGTAGGCCTAATCATTTTTAGTTTCGTTATTGGCAATTCCAGCGTTAAGGATGTGACCATTCGCAGTCAAAACCTGAAATATAAATTCTCACAGAATGTAGTCATTAGCAATATATTGAACCATCTCTTTATATTTTTCTAAATCCCTGAAAATAGAGTCCAGACATCAGAAAAGTATCTGTCTATGAACGTGTTTTATAGGCTATTTTAGATTTGGGAAATACACATGCGTTACGGACGTGACAAAAAAAAAAGACCAGAGTTTTTGGGAGACAACATATTTTGTAGACTTTCTTACAATGCACAAACCAGAAGCAACAATATCTGCAGAATGGAGAAGGGTTGACCATTCACAAAACAAAATGATTTGCTTTCGTTTTGAATTGGTTTGTTTAAAAGTAGTTATTTTAAGCTTTCTGTAGATATATTTCTCATGTACGTGAGGTACCACAATTTTACGTTATTTCATTATCAGGAAAAAATTAAAGTGATCACGCGGGCACCTCCCTGTCATGCATGCACATTTATACTTTTCCACACAAACACTTGAATATGAATAGTAATACAGCACATTTATTTCCAAACAAGATTTGTAATGAAGAAAAAATATGTAGACAAATAAGAATAAATTATATAACCCCTCAGCACATCTCTTGAGCATCGCACTCAGGAGCATGCGTGCCGAACAACCAAATCTTGCACTGCATGAATGCAGCGCAGATAGCGACACAATTAAGTTATGTGAAACACATGAAAGGTTTAAATAAGATAATATTGACAATGAACATTACATGACATTTAAAATAGTTTTGACGATTTGTCCTTCAGTCTGCCTGTGCATTTCTGACCCGCACAGCAAATGCAGACTTGGGCTAAATCTCCGCGATGTTCTCATTGAGAATGCAATTTCTAAAATGTTATTAGAATAAATTCATTTTCTAAACTGTTATGATACGGAAAGCCTGAAACCGACCACAGCAGTATAGACTTACACAGTAGGCTATCAGTCATCAGCATGATTATAATGAGAGAACTTGAGTTTAAATTGAATCGAATGTTGAATTGAATGTTTTATTGATCCGTCCCTTCTTTTCAGTTTCAATGATTTAGAAATCGTGCCAAGTTAAATTTATCCGTTTCTTGTTTTGGTTGGGCCTAAATAATGGGAGCGAAATTATACAGTGCCTCAAGTTTTACTAAAATAAAGGAAAGAATGAATAAAATATGCAACAGTTTCTTAATTAGTGAACAGATATCTTTTTCCCACGTAGTTCTCTGTCAAAATAAAGGACAGGTAACGAATAACAAAGTAGGCCTATGTGCGTGACAAAAATGCATGTTGTTTTCTTAAAGGAATTTTAAAATATAAACTAAATATGTATTTTTGACAAATATTAAGTAATGTGAGAATATTGACATTTAGCATATTAATCCATGTATGTAGCCTAGCCTACTGAAATAGGCTACCACTTTTAATGCTCTGATGCAAAGTAAACCACCATTTCTTTAAGGTAATATAACACATGATTCATATTATATAAATAATGCTGCACACCTGATAAATGTTTCAAATCTAAAATATGGTGTGATACTTAGCTTAGCGTAAATATAAGCACAAGCTCATAGATTTGACATTTATCCTGCTTGAATTTGTTCTAAATGAGAAACGCATCTATTCATAATAAATTACATTTACTTTCTTTTAATTTTGTAGGATACTATTAATACTAGTTATATATTTTTTTTTTTTATTCCCTGGTATCTGCTTATTATACTGTGTTTTAAGGGGCTTGCTTTGCTCTTTTTGTGATAACTGGCAACCCTTCACCTGGAGCTTTAATCAAGAGAGGAAAGAGTTCAATAGTGACTAGAAGGAGAGCAGCAGTATGCAAACTGAACATCAGCTACTGTTATTTAAATTATACACACCTAATAACTGCTTCATTAATCGATTCCAGCCCAGTGAAGATTGACGCCACGCAGCCGCTCATATTCACCTCTTGTGTGTGCACCCGTCTTCTGCGTCATTAAAATGTGATCGATTAATTTGAGTGTCAAGTTGAGAGACGTACAGTAAAATACATTAAATCCAGCTTTAATTTTGAATATGATCAAATTGAAGAACTTCAAGCAGAAAATAAATCGCTGCAGTCATCAGTCGCAACACTTACTAAACAAGTTGATACTCTCACTTCTGAAAATAGAAGAATCAATGAAAGGCTCCTTGAAATACAATCTAGAAGTATGCAAGATCATTTGATCTTCACTGGAATCCCTGAAAATCCTTCTTCCAATGATCCAGAAGCACGTGTTTAGTTGCACCCTAACCCACTTGCACCCTAAGCCTAAAGCACTAAGTTTCATGATCTCGAAGCTTAAACCTGACAAAGAAACTGTTGATTTGATCTCCTTCCATCATGTGCACAGGATCGATATATTATCCAGCAAAGGTCCTCGTCCTATAGTTGCCAAACTGCAGCACTTTAAGCATGAAGAGATCATAAAAAGTAAAGGAAAAGGGCTCAAAGGATCAAATTTTGGGATTAATGATCAGTTTCCGAGAGAAATCAACGAGCGCCTAAAGACACTTTATCCAATATTGAAGCAACAAAGACTGAATAATAAACATGCGTAATTAAGTGTGGATAAACTATTTATAGATGGACAACTTCATTGTGATCCCTCAGTAACTCCATGGATGTATTAAGAATTATGTGCAGCTCTATTATTAATGTGTGACTAATAATGTTGCCTCGTCCAAAGGGTAACATACAAAAAAAAAGAAAATAAAGTTCAAAGCTATACTTTGCCCCTGATTACTGCTATTGATTGTGGTTTATAAATGTTTTTTGTATTGTTTTGTTGGTATGTAAAAAGACAGTATAAGTCATTATAATCCATAATTATGTCCCCACTGGATGCAACAAATGCCTTGTTTATAATGGGTTTTATTGGTTTTGTCTCGTCGCTCCCGGACACGACATCACAGTATGGTGAGGAGCGTAACATTTCTGTCATACGCTTGAGGTATTCGGCCAATCACAACGCACTGGATAGCTGGCCAATCACAGCACACCTCGCTTTTCAGAACGATGAGCTTTGTAAAAATCTACATTTCATTACACCAAATACACAAAATAATGTTCTTTTTAGCAACGTCATATGACCCCTTTAATGATTCGATGGGAATGGGTAAACAATCCCCAGAAGAAATTAATGGGATTTTAAAAAATATTCATCCTGATTCTCTCATTTTTATTCGTGATATTCTTCTGTAAATGATCCGAAATGATCTGATATCCAATTATATTTAAATAAATTAAACCTTCCAAGTCTAACAAAAGAGCAAGCTGATTATGTAGATATGCCACTGACTGTATCGGAGTTGCATAGCGTGCTGATGAAAGTTCCGAATAATAAAGCTCCAGGGCTAGAGGGCTTTCCCACGGAGTTTTAAAAGCATTTTTGGGATATATTGGCTCCATTGTTTAGTAAATGATCAGAAAAATAAAGACAAAAGGTAAGATTCTATCTCATATGAATACAGCTTTGATAATATTATTATTGAAACCTGATAAAAATCCAACGTTGCCTTCTAGTTATCATCCATTACCTTTAATAAATACAGATATTAAGATAATTTCTAAAGCTCTTGCATTTCGTTTGGAATCAAACATTTCTACAATTATTCATAAAGATCAAACAGGATTTATTAAAGGTCGTCATTCCTCAAGTAATTTAAGAAGACTTTTCAATATAATTGATATATCACAGCGTAATCAGTTACAGGCAATAATAGTATCTTTAGACGCTGAAAAAGCTTTTGATAAAGTTAATTGTAAATTTATTTTTGCGGTCTTGGAAAAATTTGGTTTTGGAAATTTGTTTATACTTTGGATATTTGTTTATACATTGGATAAAGACAATGGTAACACTTTATTTTAATGTCTCTTAACTAGTTGCTTATTAGCATGCATATTACTAGAATATTAGCCATTTATTAGTAGTAATTAAGCACATATTAATGCCTAATTCTACATGACCTTATTCTGCATCCCTAATCCTTCCCAATACCTAAACTTAACAACTACCTTACTAACTATTAATAAGCAGCAAATTAGGAATTTATTGAGGGAAAAGTCGTAGTTAATAATGAATAAGTGTTCCCTATTCTAAAGTGTTACCAATACAATTTATAATGAACCTAAGGCATCAGTTATAACAAATGGAAAATTATCGCATAGCTTTGTACTACAAAGAGGTACTAGACAAGGATGTCCTCTATCTCCTTTATTGTTCGCTATTTATTTTTGGCATAAAAGAAAAATCAATAATTTTGACCCATACAATGTATTTTTGGCTATTGCTACAAATATACCCCAGCGACTTAAGACTGGTTCTGTGGTCCAGGGTCACATATTGTTGTATCTTTGAGATCCATCTAATTCATTAACGGAACTTTTCAAGACTGTATCATCATATTCACAGATTTTTGATTATACTATAAACTGGACAAAATCAACAATACTCCCAGTTACAGTACATTCATGGAATCCTCCATCCCAACCCTTATTCTCATTAACTGTTAGAGATAATATTAAATATCTGGGTGTAATTATTTCTTCAAATCTTTCAGTAATTGTTCAGTTAAATTATTCTCCGGTATTAACGAAAATTAGTAATGATTTAAAACGTTGGAATACTTTGCCTCTTTCTTTAATAGGGCGAATAGCAACTGTCAAAATGAAAATCCTCCCTCAGATTAATTATTTATTTTCAATGATTCCATTTGAGCCTTCTTTTAAATGGAATATTTATTTATTCATTGTGCTAAGCCAGGGGTCACCAAACACTGGTCCTGGAGAGTTTAGCTCCAACTTGCTTCAACACACCTGCCTGGAAGTTTCAAGTATACCTAGTAGGACTTTGATTAGCTGGTTCAGGTGTGTTTATCCAGCGAGTGAGCACAAGTGAGAGTGCAGTCAAATGGAAGGCGAAAGAGCAAAAGGGGGCAGGAGCAAGAAATTGCTCCAATGTTGCACCAATCCAGTGCACCAATCCAGTGTTTTAAGCAAGCCGCTTAAGTCTGTTCCACGAAGCGGTGTTCCAATCAGATGTTGCTGCAGGGTGGGTCTATGCCCCGTACTGTTCCCTTTTCGTGCATAAATTAACATTTATGGGGTATAGTGTAGAGGTCTGCAAGCCCGACAGGGCCCGACACGCTCAGTCCATTCGGGCCGGGCTGGGCCTTTTTTTTTTTACAGATCGGGCTCGGGTCAGACTTGGGCTCATTTACCTTCTCTCCTTTTATTGTGCCATATACGCGCAGAGCACACATAGGCTACTGTATGAAATATTGTTATATTGATTATATTATAAATATTATACATCGCCTACGCAATACGCAACGCATATATGCACGCATTAGCATAGATGTGACAGTTGACCATGCAGAGCATCAGGGAGAAGTTGGAGCGTGGGGAGTTACTAAAAGTTCCCAATGCTTCGGGAAAAGCTGCATTTTGGAACAGTCTTGATTTTATTACCACGGCAAACAGTAAGTAAATTGGTTATGTGCAGTACAGAATCTGCAAACATATCCTTGCACATGACAGCAAAAAACGCACGCAATAGGCTAAAGCGTGGCGCAAAGCCCCAGCAAAAGTAATTACCTTGAATGTGTCTGGGGGAAATAGTAAGGATATATTTTAATTATTTATTAATAAATTAGTGTTTTCTGAGTCCGTGTCGCAAAGATGAAGACAAACGATCCTGACTAGCCATCTCCTCATTGGACGAGCCTTTAGAGAGAAATTTTATAAAATCCGTAAAAAGAGTTTTTGTTTTTGATTTGAATTATTTAGTTTTAAAGTAGTCATTTAAAGCTTTCTATAGACATATTTAGCAAATCTGTGAGGCAAGTATTCGCTGAGTTTCAGTTCATCGTTGTGAAGCACTCCTGGTCGAAATTGCAGAAAGCGCATCCTGTATGTATCATTTATTTTATAAAAGCACAACATTTTGTTGATATTGTGAGTGCACACAAATAAAAGTAGACCCTTTACAGTTCCGAGTGATGTATTACTCTTACCTTTATGAGTAAAAATGACGGCATATTTTAATTTATTTCAATGCAAGTGATCGCGCCGGCATCCTGTATAGCTCTCCACACAAACGATTAGATATGCGTCTAACAGCGCACATTTATATAGGTTAAACATTTAAACTAACATTGTGATATGCTTGAACTGTTTTCCATCTATAGATTTTATTTTAGGCAAGTCGTGATGATTTGAGAAGGCTAAATTGATCAAACATAGGCTATGATCAACTCACTGTCTGCCGCTGGCCGCTTGGTCGTTGCTTAAAAAAAACAAAAACTTACGTTTAACGAACAAAAAAATTTTTTTTTCATTTTCCAAACGTTTTTCTAAATTAACTTCAAAAAACGAAATGAAATATAATCACTTTGACATTACATACAAAACAGAACTATTTTAATAGCTGAAACAGTAGTAAGCTGTTTTGGGAGAAGGGGGGAAAAAAGACGGGCTCGGGCCAAGAATTCTGATGAGCTGTCGGACGCGGGCCGGGCTAGGGCCTGAGCGTCTCGGCCCAGGGTCTGGCTAGAGCCTATATTTGAGGCCCGTGCAGTGCTCTAGTATAGTGTTAGGTTTACCATTCCAAAAGGGTAGACATGATTACATATCTGTAGCATGTGTATAATGTGAACAGCTCAGAGTAGTGTCCGGTTTGAAGTCATTGTATGACCACGATGCCATATTCATAACCAAAACTTCAAATACTTTCATTGTGCTAAGCCAGGGGTCACCAAACACTGGTCCTGGAGAGCTGGTGTCCTGCAGAGTTTAGCTCCAACTTGCCTCAACACACCTGCCTGGAAGTTTCGAATATACCTAGTAAGACCTTGATTAGCTGGTTCAGGTGTGATTAATTAGGGTTGGAGCTAAACTTTTCAGGACACTTTTGTAACAAAAGTCGATAAAACTATTTCAGGGTATCTGCAGGATTTTTAAAATCAAATTTAAGACTTATAAAGACCTTTCTAAGACCTGCACAAATAAAACTAATACCATATGAGCGGGGTAGGTTAATGTCTATGGTAACATATTAAACGTTATTAAATGTCTGTAAAAAGCATGATTTACAGTAAAGTTTTTCACAAAAACAAAAAAAGTTTATAAAATGATAAATGTCACATTTCTGCCTTTAAACTATTTTTAAGAAACAGGATGAGTCAAAATTACCAATTATTGTATTATATTAATAACGTATGTTATATATTTTAAAACATTTTATTATTAACAAATAAATAACATAAATATATCTTAGTGTCTTAATTGTTTAGATTTCTAGAAGGCACATCAGCTTCTTGACCATCCACCAGTTCACATTTACAACTGCATGTTTGCAGCGTAAAACACGGGTTGATTTTCACATTGGTCTAAACAAAAACAGCACATGGCTAAAAAAATGCAAAATAATTCATTCTCTGCCAGCAGGTGGCGCTCCTGGAAGGCAGAATAAAGCGGTTTCCCTGGTAGCGGCAGTACACAAAGCAGAAGCACCTGACTTTGAAACATGCAGCGCTTATATTTATTCAATGAAATCATAGTATTTTTAAGTTTAATAATCACATTAAGCTTTATGGCAATTTGTGTCTTTCTGTCCCCAAATGTAACACCTCTTGAAATCATCAATCAAGACTTTCTTGTACCATTTAAGAATTTTTATGGCCTTAAATTTGATACAACTACATTTAATTCATTTTAAGGATCTGTGGGAAGCTTTATTACTTCTGTTTATAATCTTAAAAAGGTGATACAGCGCTTACCTTTGCCAAAACTGTTTTCTCCGTCAGTGAAGTTGACATTCCTTCATTTCACCAAAGTTAGGCAGCGGTGAAGTAAGAAAACCGTGATCAAAGACATGATGTTATAAAAAAAGGAATAGCAGATAAAATGTTAAAATGTATGCAAAAGTCGAATGTGGCATTATTTCTTTGCTTCTGTGCTAGCTAACTTTCCTGGGACTTGAGTCGCGTAGAAAGAGCATGGGGAGGTTTTATTTAACTGCTCATATCATTAATGAGACGGAAAACCACTTTGAATTTTAATAATTCACCCCCATCCTCTGTTCCATAAGCACACATACATATAACGCTACACCAC
Organism: Sinocyclocheilus rhinocerous; assembly: GCF_001515625.1. NCBI lineage: Eukaryota > Metazoa > Chordata > Actinopteri > Cypriniformes > Cyprinidae > Sinocyclocheilus > Sinocyclocheilus rhinocerous. The sequence goes on along the minus strand of NW_015638962.1, from coordinate 3,989 downwards.
AGTTCATACACTACAGAGAGTCATGCGCCTTCTCCCAACTGCACAAAATCATCTATAAACAATGCAATAAAGAAAAAAACAGTTACACAGTACTCGACTGCAAAACAAAACACTAAAAGCATCCCAAAACAAACTTTCAGAAGCACTAACAGAAATTAAAGACTTTGACTTAACAAAGAAAACTTTAGATTTTCTTACCTGGCTGGTACTTGTAGCTTCACCACTTAATTTTTGTTAGTAATATGTTGTTGTAACTTGCGTTACTGAGATTGTAACGAGTAATAATATTACCCAAATTTTATTAGTAATGCGTTATATTACTGCGTTACAGCAAAACGTAATATACTACTGTAATATTATTACTTTTGTAATGCGTTACTCCCAACACTGTTTGTCAAGTATGATATCAGTTTATATCCCTACGAGATCTCTGAGGTCTGAAAACCAACACCTCCTTTGTGTTACTAGGACAAAATACAAACACAGGGGAGATGGAGCCTTTACGCGAACTGGTCCAAAACTGTGGAATGACCTCCCTCATAGTATTAGATCCGTTAATTCACTACCGGTTTTCAAAGCTGTGTTAAAAGCACATCTTTTAAAGACTAATGAGGAGTTGTTGTGATGCAGGTTTAGTTATTTTAAATTGTATCCATGTTGTTATGTGATTTGTGTTGTTATTTGAGACTATGCTTGTTTTTATGTAATTTTATTGTAATATTGTGAAGCACTTTGGGCAACCTGGTGTTGCATTAAACTGTGCTATATAAATAAATAAACAAACAAACAAACAGAACAGACAGAGACAAAAGGAGAACTAAGGGTTTAAGTACAAAGGAACTGATGAGTTAATTAATCTGACAACAGGTGAACAGAATGACTTAATCAGGGCAACTCAGGATAACTAGGTCAAAAGAACAACAGACAGGAGATCAGGAACAGGGAAAAACACAACCAAGAGTCCATGACCTCGCCAATGTTCATTGGCCATTTCTTGTACTATTTAGAGGTGATTGTGCTGTCAAGTGACACACTATACGTCAGTATCAATGTAACGTTAAATGGGACTGATGTAGCAAATTAGCTCAAAAGGAAAATGTATATAAATACACTGAACAAAATTATAAACGCAACACTTTTGTTTTTGCCCCCATTTTTCATGAGCTGAACTCAAAGATCTAAGACTTTTTCTATGTACACAAAAGGCCTATTTCTCTCAAATATTGTTCACAAATCTGTCTAAATCTGTGTTAGTGAGCACTTCTCCTTTGCCGAGATAATCCATCCACCTCACAGGTGTGGCATATCAAGATGCTGATTAGACAGCATGATTATTGCACAGGTGTGCCTGAGGCTGGCCACAATAAAAGGCCACTCTAAAATGTACAGTTTTATCACAGCACAATGCCACAGATGTCGCAAATTTTGAGGGAGCGTGCAATTGGCATGCCGACTGCAGGAATGTCCACCGAGTGATGAATTCCAAAGATGTTCTGACTCGATGGTGACTGGGAGTTTCTTCCCAGTGGAAAGTGAAAAAGAGCTAAGAGAGACATCAGCTGAGATCCTAGGATCTTTGGTGAATGGAAAGTCAAGGCCGAGGCCTAACACAGACTTAAGGTACAGAAGGTTTCTAGCTCACATCCTCATCTTTTCCATATCTAACAGAACCGCAGACTGACCGACTATGTGTTGGAGCCCACCGGGCACGCCCGCACCGGCTCAGGCTCTCCACACGGGCCTTAGAAGATTTTAGCAGAAGACTTAGCAGAAGAAGAACACATGGGCGGAACTGTGCGTGAGCCTTTTAAGGTCTGAGAAGATTCACGCCTCTCAGGATGGGCTTGTCCAATGAGAAAGGCTGAAATTCCAAGCGGGAGGTTGGAAATACTGGGGAGTTTTATGACCCTTTGTGTGAGAGCATGGTATTTTGCATATGGAACTCTATTGGGTGTTGATGCAAAATTACTAAAGGTTCTTGGAACACTAATATATTGCCTAAGTACCAACATATAATATACACTCTTGTTTAGATCATCAGAAGATTAATTCATAGATACTAAACATGATAAGATTACATATAGGTAAGATTACATGAGCGAGTGGTTCTATCATAAGCATGCATAAAACAGTATAGAATACAAAAGACAATATACAAGAACAGTAACAACATACACAATGACCTGAAGGATATGTGTGTTCATTCAAAGAAAGGTTTTCCTATGAATTAACTAGAGAAGAGTCCATTTTGCTGTGCATTATATGTCTTTCCTATGGAAAATGTAGTAAGAGGGAGAACTCTCAACATGCCATTAGGTCATAAAGGTTTATCTGATCTGGCTGAGGTATCCTGGTTGGCATGGTAAGCAGGGGCCTAGTGTCGTTCCCAGACATGCTGGCACCCAGTATGTTTATTGGGTGAGGGGTCTGTGATTATTTGTTAATCTAATGAATAATTGATTTGTTAAATCAAATAAAAAATGGTGTATGATTGGTCCAAACGCTACACTGACTAAAAAGACAACACTGAATTTAAAATAATTCATATTCACAAGCAAATTATGAACTAATTTACGTATATTATTTAGAATGAATTCAAGCAGCATAGTAAATGTCAGACTGTGAGTCTGACTACTCTATGAATTTTTGTACTAGGTTTGATAATGTACACCTTTTGTTACAATCATCTAGGGTCAGCTGCAGCATAAATAAAGGATGCTCACTCATTAATTGTATTTGCTAAACAGAAAACAGATTTATTTACAAATAAACAAGAAATACAGAAATAAAAGGGATCAACTTCAGCACAAAGCGAGATGTAAAAACTCAGAGTTGCAGAGTAAGTTTTGAGTTGACAAAACCAAAGCCAAAGCCAACCTGGTTTAGATCAGGTTCACCGGGCTCACAAAGCTCGATATAAACATTCTCTGACACAGAGTTTGAGCCAGAGTTTGTGATTAACTTGAACCTGAAAGTGTGACACGTGCAGCAAACAGCCAATCACATGGAACATGGAGAGCGTCAGCAAAGCGTCAGCTGGATTCACTTCTCATGAGAGTCAGCGCAATTCAGTTTTCTGCTGAAGATTAAGAGATGTCGTTATTAAAAATGTAATACATTTAAATGCATTTACAAGGCTATTCAAAGGAATCAACTGAATTTAATTATTTATATATAGTTTCACACAGAGCTCAAAAAGAAAAAAATAGGTTTAGTCATTTTAAAACTAGGATATATTAAAGTCCCCATGTAGTGAAAATCAATTTTTTTATGTTGTTTATTTGTCTATGTGGTGTTTTTAATATGCTTTTAGACAAACCATGTGCCAATCTATTAATCAACACCATTGCTGAGTATTTTCGCTTTAAAACTGTAGTTTTCCAATGGCAGTCCCAGAAATGCAATTTGAAACAGCCCTCCAGCTCGAGCTGCACCGAATGCAGCTTGAACGTGTCCTCACCTGCACTCAAAGGTAGACACACATCCGCCATTAAAGCAAGTAACAGTGAGTAAAACAATGGTAATGTGTGTGAATAGAGTATTAGTAATGTAAGCGAGATTAGCGGCAACCACGCTGGCGATGCTAGCGGGCTATTTGCTAATAGCGGACTCGGGAAATCAAAATAAAACTAGTGATAACAAGGCGCTCTGATTGTTTTTGTTGTAGAATACGATGGGGGATATATTCACACGTTATAGAAACGAAAATGATGGTGTATAAAATTGATTTTAAGATAAAAAATTAGACGACAAAGAATTAACTTGACGGAGCTCAAACTCAAATAACACAGAAACATAGAACAAACAATAAGTACAAAAGAAATGGCATCACACTCCCTACTTCCCTTAATATTTACAAGTGGTATTTACACAATATTTACAATTGAGACCAAACAAACCCTAATTTGCAATCTAAGAACCGTATAGTAGAACTGGCCAATCGCGTTTCACAAAAGAATACACAACCTCAAGGGAGAAAAGACAGAGCA
>NW_015638961.1:15286-19017 GCF_001515625.1 Sinocyclocheilus rhinocerous | reverse complement strand
GTGTTTGTATCCAACTATGTGCTTAAGTGTGCGTAACGCATTCTTACATATTTGTGTGCATGTAAGTGTGGGTCAGAGCAGGCGTGTTTGTTCACAGGCAGGTTTTACATACAAACCCTTCATCTTGAGAAATTACTCCTATTGCTATTTTTTCTCTCCCTGAAAAACTTTTTTTGCAAAAACAAAACAAAAAACTGAATTATCACATGAATAGATGTAATACAAAATTATATTGTACATTGAAATATATGTATTTATATTTGCATTTAACCCTTAAAAATTTCAATAGACCTAAACTACAGGCTTACTATGCCTTTTTCAGACGTCCCTGCATTTAAGTGATAATCAGACCCACATTATTAAATTTTGACCAATCAAAAGTTTAGGTATAGTGGTGCAGAGCCAGTGGTTTTTCTGTAGGCAAGCATCAGTACCTTGAATTTGATGCAAGAGGCTATTGTCAACCACTGCAAGTTTATGATGAGAGGTGTGACATGCGTCTCTTCGGCTCATTAAAGACCACTCTTGCTGAAGCATTCTGGATCAGCATTACAATAGTCCTGTCTGGATAGAGCAAGAGCTTGGACAAGGAGTTGTGCAGCTGCTCTGATAGGAGGGGCCTGATCCTCCTAAGTTTGTAAAAGGCAAATCTGCAGAACCGTGCAGTTCTAGCAATGTGGTCTGTAAGTTTAACTGATCGTCAATCACAAGTCCAAGGTTCCTGGCTGTCCTGCATGGAGTCATGGTTGATGAGCCCAGCTGAATAGAGAAGTTGTGATGAAGTGTTGGTTTAGCTGGGACCACAAGCAGTTCTGTCTTTGCAAGTTTTGAGAAATGCCTGTCAGGCAGGCCCTGATGCGAGCAGCTAGACCGTCAGATCCTCTGAGAGGTAAGACATTTATTTTAATCAGTTACATGCAAACACAAAATTAACATTTAGGGAGACCGGGTATGGTTGTAACATGGGGAGAGTTGTAACTCCCCCAGTTCCACCAATCAGGGATAAGATGGGAGTCACATGATCATTTCAGTGTGTACCCACTTAATCCCAGATTCACATGGATGGTTATCAAGACTGGAAATAGGCATATGCCAATTTTATAGAGAAAAAAAAACTGATTTTGAGGTAAGAATGTAAATGTTTTGACCAAAACTATATTTTGTGTAGTACTTAAACTATTGCTGATAAAATTGTTTAACTTATATTAGATTAAATTGTAGTTTCTCAGGCAAAATGTGATACATTTTTCACCTTCTTATTTCAAACCATTAAGCTAATACAGCTAGCTAAACAATGGCTGACAGGGGTGGGGTGGGTTGCAACACATCTTTAAAAAGTGTTACAACCATCCCCTTATATTAATTTTTTTTATTTGTATTTTTTTACAATTTTACAGAATGCCTAGACAATGTAAAAGAAAGACACAAAAAGAGATGTACCTGCCAGTGTTTTTGAGAGAAACTGTTGAAATTAAGTGTTGTTTAATGTGTTTTTTATGCTGAAGTGTAGACCTTGTGGTTAGGCTATGGCTACACGACCTCAGACTATGACAACTTTTGTGTTGTTTGTATGGAACCAATGCCAATGGAAGAGTGGGTCAAATGCACTCTATGAAGTGTCTGGGCCCACCAATCCTGCACTCCAGGATTAACAATTCATTTGTCACCATTGTGACTCTGATTGAGAATTCAGACATAGATAAACAAAAAAACACTGTCATGTGTGCACATTTGTGTATGTTACATGTTTTTTGCACAGATACTCTAGAGATAAGTGTTAATTAAAAATAAATGTCGTTAAGCAAGTTTGTACTAGTAGAGTAATTTACACACACATGCTCACACTTGTGAGTTATAGACAGAAAGTGGAGCTGAGTTATGTTCAGTAACAAAGAAAGACATTGTAATGGGTTCTTCTTTTGGATTGTTTCAGTAAACCTGTTTTTGTAGCATATTGCATGGTGTGGCTTCTGTTTTTTTCTTCTTTTGACTAATTGTTACAACTTACCCCAATATGTGTTATACATCCGACCCCAGCAGTGGGGTAGATTGTAACAAAGGCACTCCATGCATTTCACATCAACTTATACAGGGTGTGATATTCTTGCAGAAGTTTCAATGGGTGCCTTGTGTAGTACACAAATGTGGGTACATTGTATAAAAGTTTGAATATTCTAGCTTGAAAACTCTGTGAGTTACAGATGCTGAAGCAAAAAGTGTTACAACCATACCCGGTCTCCCCCTTTTACATGTAATGTCATATAGTGAACAGAAAATTGCAACAATATATAATCCATTCAAATTAATTAATTAAATAGGCCTAAATAGATAAATTAAAAGAAATGCCAACAATGTCTATCATGACTCCCCCTATATTACCACAACCACTTAAGGCTTTCCCCTCTTTTTACAACCATGGTTGATTGGTAAGTTTGTGATTCCTATTTCATTGTTATGGCAGGTAATTTGTCAATTTAGCAGACATAACAAGTAGGCTATGGTTATACATGCCATAGATATGTAATATTCATGTAGCCTATGTCTGACAGATTTTGATAATTGCATGGATCATTTTGCATGTGATGAATGTTTAGTTCTGATCCACAAGCCATGTGCATTTAATTATTGTGCAAATTATAGATATTTATTAAATGGATAGACCTGGTCCTTGATTCTGATTGGTTGAGCCGCGTTTGAAGCCGTTTTAAATTTATTCTAAGATACACACATGAAAAGATATTTCTTTTAATTATTCTATTGTTTTTATGGACTAACCTTTTTATAAAAGCTAATGTACTTAGGCCTACTCTTTTGCACAAAAACTCATTCAAGAATTGTAATCCAAACCTTGTGACAAGCCATATTAAATTATGGGATCATCTATAAGCATAAGCTTTCAGATGTTATTCCGACTGTATTTTTAAAGAAGTCTAATAATGACTGTGGTCGCTGTAAAATAAATGTTTATTGTTGCATGTATATTTCTTAAATAAAGTTTTTTTTTTGTTTTTTTTTATCAAACTAACCATTTTAATACATGTCATTGACATTTAGTGCTATTTATGGTCAAGTGGGAAAATATAATAAGTGTGTGGACCAATCGGAGAAAAATGTTCAAAAAGCGCACGTGTTAATCGGATCCCGCCAGTAGCAGGTCGAGGTTGAACTAAGATGAGTTCCAGAAGAGATCGTATCTTTAATTTAATACAACGATTTAACGTTGCTGCTGATAATGCCATTGCAAATTCAAGAAATGAAAGTAATGGCCCATTAGTTGACAGGTATGTGGCAATTTCGTCTTTTAGGACATGTGGTTATTGGCAAATTGCTTAATTTAAAAAAAGGCGGTAAGCTCTCTTTCTGGGGTGCGTTTCTCATATAACGACGTAACTCACTGCTTAACCACCGTAGTACAATAAATGCATCGTTGTAGAAACTAACTAGTCAAGACTGTTTCCCAAACCAATCGCACCTTTGTTGTTTGAATCACTTTAGCTAACAATATACAGTATATAACAATATAGGACAGTCGTTGATGACGTCACATGCATGTGGTGGAGTAATAACTTCTGCTAATTAATCGGTTCAAGGTCGTAATTAATGTATTTATAGTTAATTTACATAACTTACATAACCACCAGAAAGCCATTAATTTTTAATCAAGTTAACATGTAGTGTTTGGCGTACACTTTACTCGTATGCATGCGGTTCTTTCAGTCAGAATTTGTTTC
>NW_015638961.1:0-13259 GCF_001515625.1 Sinocyclocheilus rhinocerous | reverse complement strand
TCTGGCCTCATAAACTACAATCTTTGTCACTCGCCTAATGCGAAGGTTGGTGTTGTTTAGCATTTATTAAGTGCTGTATGTCGGGCTGAAGTGAAGAAAGTTGCAAGCGGAGATCGGGCTCGACCTTAAGCTTATTCCGGTATTTTGTCTTGAGTGCCACCAACGCAGAAAATCCAGCTTCGCATAAATATGTTGTCGGAAATGGCATCAGAAACCTCAGAGCTTTGTCAGAAAGATCAGCATACTCGGAGAGAGTATGAATCCAAAAATCCGTCAGAGATTTTTGAGAAAACGTTCATTTTAAAGCACTGTCACAAGATAAGTCAATAAGGCTGTCGTGCTCTTTTGCACTTAAACTTGCGACGGCTTCATCACACAAGTTTACAAACGGATTTTCGATCCAGGTAACCTGAACATCTGGAGATGGGAAGTAGTCGCACAACTGGCTCTTCAGACCTTGGAGATGCTCTTCAATCAGCTTTGTAACCGAGGTAGGTAGGCTCATGACTTCTTCTGTCAAAGAATGCGACAAATGTTCAAACGACTGTGGACTTCAGAAAACACAGTGGACCAACACCAGCAGATGACATGGCAGCCCAAATCATCACTGACTGTGGAAACTTCACACTGGACTTCAAGCAACATGGTTTCTGTGCCTCTCCACTCTTCCTCCAGACTCTGGGACCTTGATTTCCAAATGAAATGCAAAATTTACTTTCATCTGAAAAGAGGACTTTGGTCCACTGTGTTTTCTGAAGTCCACAGTCAACGCAGCCATCTACCAGGAAATTTTAGAGCACTTCATGCTTCCTTCTGTTGACAAGCTTTATGGAGATGCTGATTTCATTTTCCAGCAGGACTTGGCACCTGCCGACACTGCCAAAGGTACCAAAAGCTGGTTCAATGACCATGGTGTTACTGTGCTTGATTGGCCAGCAAACTCGCCTGACCTGAACCCCATAGAGAATCTATGGGGTATTGTCAAGAGGAAGATGAGAGACACCAGACCCAACAATGCAGATGACCTGAAGGCCGCTATCAAAGCAACCTGGGCTTCCATTACACCTGAGCAGTGCCACAGGCTGATTGCCTCCATGCCACGCCGCATTGATGCAGTAATTCATGCAAAAGGAGGCCCAACCAAGTATTGAGTGCATAGAAATTAACATACTTTTCAGAAGCCTGACATTTCTGTTTAAAATATCCTTTTTTTTTTTTATTGGTCTTACGTAATATTCAAATTTTCTGAGACACTGAATTTTGGGTTTTCATTATCTGTAACCCATAATCATCCAAATTTAAAGAAATAAAGGTTTGAAATATTTCACTCTATGTGTAATGAATCTATATAATATATGGGTTTCACTTTCTGAAATGAGTGAGAAAAAATATTGACCTTTTTCATGATATTCTAATTTTTTTGAGATGTACCTGTACTCTGAGACTTTCAGTGTTGGATGATCCTGAAGCACATATTCTCATGCCAACACGTAAGTATTTACCTTGAAAAATATGTTGTTCATACTTCATAGTGACAAAATCAATATTTTGTAAAACCTTTTTTTTTTTTGTGCATATTATGTGATAATAATGATTTAGTTGTGTATCTTTCTCTTTAATAGGAGGGACATCTATAAAGAAGATAGTTGTCCCTTTATCAATGAATGAGAGTGATTTCTGTGATTTGCTGACCCCGTACCATGGGTGCAGCAGGCGCAATGATATTACACAGCGCCTGAAAATAGGCTAACTTCCGTCAACATAACCAACGTGACAAGGAACTTTGCTGCCGTACCATGGGTGCAGCAGGTGCAATGATATTACGCAGCGCCTGAAAATAGGCTAACTTCCGTCAACATAACCAACGTGACCACCTGCTTGCACAAGGAGCGTGCTGGGGACTATTTTCTGGCGCTGCGTTATATCATTGCGCCTGCTGCACCCATGGTACGGCAGCAAAGTTACTTGATTATTACGCCGGAATGAGAGTACAGTTCCTAGCCATATCGGCCTAGAAAACAGCAACTTTTCATTTTCCTTAGTACACGATGTAACTACAGAAGAGTCAAGTTTTAAATAGGAAAAATATCGAAACTCTTTGGTCATTTTTGAGCGAGATGCTAACGGTCTAATCAGATTCAATGATCTATGCTAAGCTACAGCTAAAAGTGCTACCGCCAGACCCGGAGATCGGCTGAATGGATTCGAAAAGGGTAAAACTCGACTGTTTAACTCTAGGGGAGTTGGAAAATGAGCCTATTTTCAAAAAATAGTGGAGTGTTCCTTTAACCCATAGACTTTCTGAGGGGAGATTGTAACAATGGTAAATTGTAAATTGTAACCAATGTACACAATTTTCTGTGTTTTTAGGCAGTACTTTCAACCAGAATGCCAACTTCACATACATCTGAGACCGGAGCACTGTCTCCATTCACAATGCAATCTCCGCCAAGGTCACCGTCTCTGCCAAGATCGCCATCTCCGCCAAGATCGCTGTCTCCGTCAAGGTCAACATCTCTGCCAAGTTCGCCTTCTCCGCCAAGATCGCTGTCTCTGCCAAGGTCATCGTCTCCACCAAGATCGCTGTCTCCGTCAAGGTCAACATCTCTGCCAAGATCGCCTTCTTACTGACCTAATAAACTCTTTTGGAGTCAAGCAAAACGTCACCGGGCCCACTCATCGTTTTAATCATATGCTAGATTTAATTATATCGCATGGAATTGATCTTACTGATATAGATATCGTACCTCAAAGTGATGAATAGCACTTATAGCACTTGATATATATATATATATATATATATATATATATATATATATATATATACTGATATATATATATATACTGACAGGAGTGCTCACAGTAGAGATGGGAGTGGGAGTGTTACCTGTAAAGGAGACATTAAAACAAGTAGACATGCTAAGACTGGAAGTTGGCGGTAAAGGACTGAGAGCAGATGTGCCACACAAGAGAGAGAGAGATGTGGAAGCTTTTGGACGGGCTGATATTGTGGAGAGCTGATGGAGAATGATTAAGTAATCTGGAAGAAAACCTGCAAGACAGGAACAAAAAGAATTTATCACATGATGAACAACAAAAACATTGACAACAACAAATGGCAGACAACAACATAACTGCATCGTGTATAACAGTAAACAGATTCTTATAATCTGTTGGTGGGGATGCTAAAATACTTCTCATTATAGTTATCGCTCTTGGTGTGACCAGCTTTAAGTGATCTGATTTGGCCAAATTAGTTGAAGATCTGATTTGTAACGTGACAAGTTAAACTAGCATTTCCAGACTCTTGCTTCTTAGACAGATCAACATGGACAGAAAGGCAGACTGTGAGGTGTGGACAGATATCATGTACTGTTGGAACGGGAAGACGCTGTGCCAATTTGTAAAGGTTAATAAAGAATACAATGGATTTAATATAAACGTTATGATATAAACACTCTGACTACTTACAACGGGCACAATCTGCATGAGAGCTGAAGCAATGGCCAATGTCAACAGTAGGAGTAAAAGTCGTAGAATATTTAGACAATATCATATGAATTTGCTGACTTGGTAAATTGTATGAATTATAATTACTACTTCGACATGACACTTTTAGCGCAAAACTATGTGTAAATTAATCGTGGATTACAGTTTGGAAAAATAGGAAAGGAAAGGAAAAGAAAAGCTGAGCGAGAGAGAGAGAAAGAGACAGAAAGAAAGAGGACTTTTACAAGAGATGGCTTCTTAAAAGAGCTGCTGGATTACAGGTTGTTGTGGAGTATGTGATCTGACGTAACTGCAGTTACTGTGGTAAAAGCATAGTAAGTGTTGTGGTTATGTGCTTTAACTACAAATACGTCATTAAAAATACAGTCACTGTGGTAAAACCATGGTAAGTGCTGTGTTATACATTGCTTTTAATACAAAGAGTAGACCGTAAACAGTTACTATGGTAAAATGACAAGTGCTGTGGTTAACATATGTAAAAAATCCACAGTAAAAATACATTTAAGGTGAAGCATGGTATATGTTGTGGTTACTGTGCATCCCTTACGAAAATTACCCACATGAAAAAATACTATAGTGTTTTTAAACTACTATAGTAAAGTGTATTATACTATATATATTATCACAACACTTTGTTAATGAATGCTACAACATACTGTAATATTAACTATAGTGAACTGATAAACTGTAATAAATACTGTAGTATTCTTTAGTTTTTACTACAGTAAACTGTACTGTAGTATAATATACCCTATAGTTGTAGAAAACTTAGTACAGTATTGGGTAAAGTAATTTGTTTATATTACTATAATTGTTATATTACCACAGAAACTATATAATTACCACAACAAATTAATTCAAGTACTTTACTATAGCATGGTTCAAAAACACTAGTATTTACTATAATTTACTATAGTATTTTTTCATGTCTACAAATTAAACCAAAAAACCATGGTTGCTATAGTTTAACCATGGTAACCACAAATTAACCATGGTTTTGCTACAATAACCATAGTTTAACCGTGGTGTTTGTAATAAAACTGCGGTTATACAAATGGTAATCAATACACCAAAAAAAAAACATGGTTACTTTTACTGCAATAAAACCATGGTTAATTTTTGTAAGGGATTGACTACACATGACATGGTCGAGCGACAGTTACTATGGTAAAAAATATGGTAAATGTGTGGACTTTTTACATGATCCCTTTCCCACGACAGGCAAATATCAAATGAATAATTTCATTCATAAATACGGGACGATCGACTATTTTATGAGACGGGTGGAAACCCTACCTGTATGCGTCTTGAAGTCATCTAAACTCATCTTTTAACGCACTATATCGCTTGTCTTTGGTCCGTGTGGAGTTGTTGGCATTGGGGAAATTATTGCCCCTGCTGGTGCTCAAGGTAACTCCAGCTTCATACATACGTGTCATTTTCACGTTTAGAGGAGGCGAAACGTGACACTCACACGTATCATTGAGTGGTCCAACGTGTCTATTACACGTTTTGGCGTGATACCGGGTTGATCTCAGACATACTGATGCATATATGACTGCAGTACATTCTCATCATAAAAATAACTGAAACTAGCTTAGTAGCTTATGTATTTAGTTGAGGTTATTTGAAAAGGTTATTTGAAGGGTTTGTCTTTATAATAGGGAAATTTGTTTGACTGTAATGCTCAAACAACTTGCAAAATAGAAAAACCAACATGACAAAAAATTGTGATTAAAACTGTGATCTTTCTTTGAAAAAAATTGTGATATGATATTTTTGCCATATCGCCCACCCCTACTTGTCACATGTTCAGAACAAATTGGGTTACAAAGTTTCTCCACAGCAGCTTACTTTGTTATATATTTCAGACACCTTGTGTTAAACCTCTGTATAAACCATATTCCCATACCATATTGGTTATAAAGAATGTATTGATATATTGTACAAAGTTGAGATAATAGCCAGCCTTAATAGTAATTAAATTTTACTATTTTTAATTCCAATTATTACCACATGAAAAACTACTAGTGATATGTGAGTGTATGAGTATAAATATGTGAGCTGAAATTATGTATTTAATTTTTATGTATGTTATAAGGACAACATTTTCTTGTAGGTCATTTAATAATTGTTTATATTTCTAACTTTTTTTGTATTGAATATTTAATGGATTCCTTATTTTATGTCTGTCTTCTAGTCAGACAGACGTTTTTTTGTATGTATATATTAGGACTATTGTAATTTTGTTTCTTTTAAATAGGTATGTGCTGTTGTTGGGCGAGTTGTAATGTGAGCCAATCTACTGAAACTGTGGAGTTTCAGGGTGCGTCAATTGAGGCACAGTCCTGCTACACTGAAGATACTACAGGAACAATAAAAGTTCAGTTATGGGAAAGTTTAATTGGCAAACTAGAATTTGGGTCTACTTATAAAATGACACATGTCAGTACCAGAGTATTTGCTGGATGCATGTACTTGACGACAAGCCGCAGAAGTGAAATTGAACAAGTGGCCCCGCTTCATGGATTGAATGAAATTATTCAATTCAAAATTGATGAAGGTGAAGTCATTGTGCTTGAAGGGAGCATTAGTTCAGTTGAGGTTGCGGTTTCACGTCGTTGTTCACGATGCCATGCTTGGCAACAATATTTTGAAAAACGAGGTCAATTCCATCGTTGTTGTCGGTGCAAGAGATTGCAACATGTACAAGCATTCTAGCCAACTGTCAATGCTTCAGTGACCTTTGTTGGTGATTTTGGTGATCGGGAGTTGACCTTGCCAAATTCGGTCATTAAAAGGTATGTTTAACATGTATATGTAATTTATTGTAATTGAAATTAATTAGTATGTGTTGTATGGCTGCATAATTTTAGAGGAATAATAAAAATATATATATATTGTTCAATTAAAATGTGATTATTTGTATGTGATTCTTATTTTTATAATAACGTAAACAAACAAAAGTATTATAGACACAAATTAGTTAACTAATTTAGTTAGTACTTAGTTACTACACAAAAATTTAAATTAGCTCATAATTTATTCAACTTGTAGGCGTCTTAGGTATATTTGACTTATGACTGGTATATGATTAATACAATTGGATTAGATTGAATTTCTCTCTCGTTCTCTCGCTGTTTCTGTTTTTTTTCTCTGTTTGTCTGTCTTTTTCCATGTCTGTCTGTTTGTGTGTGAATGATGTGTGTGGGTTTGTTTGCATCAATTAAAGCAGTGTATTAATATAGAACGGTGATTAAGTGACTTGGAAGTAGCTGTGCATTAAATGGGACTGCCAGCCAATCAGAGTTATTTAAACAGACCATGGTATAAAAGCATTTAATTGTAATATAATAATAGTTTTATAGAACTTGTATAAAATTAATTATACTACAAGTTGTTAACATGCAGTAAGTTTATAAACTAAAATGTATTAAGAGAAAAATATTATTTTTAAAGTTTAATAAATGTTAAACTGATAGCTCTTAATTATAATGTAATGTTGAATGGCTATAGTCAATGGTTAAATATTATGGGGAAATTTTTTTTATAGGGAAATCAATATGAATTGTTATCAGTGATACTGGCTTTCAGTCATAAAGATGCCATTAAAAAAAAATTAAAAAGCTGTCTTTGTTATTTGTACATTTATTTGAAGATTAACTGTGAAATTATTGCAATATAAAAGTATATTTAAAAACTTTAATGTTAGGTGGGATTAATTACAATTAATTTCAAGAAAATGTGATACATTTTTTTTTATTTTTATCAATTGACAGGTAAAACAAAAATAACATTTATAATAATAATAATACAGTAATTATATGTTCACGATATCATTACAGCTGGAAGATAAGTTGTAATTTTGGTTTTGATTATGATAAATTGTGTAGCTTTAGTTTATGGTATTGTAAAATAATTTTTGCATGTTTTTGTTAATTGTGCCATGGATAATGTTTTGGGTTTTGTGCTAAATTTAACTTTGTTAATGTTATATATATATTTGTGCTTTATACAGTTATGTGCAGAGGGAGAACCTTTCTGATCTCTTAAATGAAGCACAAGATTTTGAAGAGCACTTGATGACGAACATGGTATTTAGGATGTCACTGCAGTGTGACGTTGTGATCTGTATGGAGAAAGTGCCTGAAAGAAGCATGGTGCAAGACACACATCAACATGCAGAACAGATGGATGGGTCTGATGCTGGGAATTGGTTGCAGTGGACAGTGTGGATGTAGAACTACTTGCAGGCAGAGGTGAGTAAGTAATTAGGGCTGAATGATTAATTGCATTTGCAATAATATTGCGATATGAAAAAACGTGATTTTTCAATCGCAAAGGTTGCGATTACACGGTCACGTGACACGCGAGAGTAAAGAGGTGTGTTCGACTTGAAGATGGATCGGTGTATGACATGAAAGTGTGCCGAGAGAAAGCATAAGGAGACGTCCGCTCTCTTATAGCTCTCGCAGTAGGCTACTTTGATGGCACACCGATCGGTCTAGCAGCGCTGCTTCAAGTCGAGTGCGGGCCATCAGCAAAAAAATAAAAGAAATAAAACTGTAAACAGCCAAAGGACGTAACTTAGATTGGGTGATGAATCGGTTTGTGAAAGGGAAGAGAAAAGTTATAGACAACAAGATTTTGAATCTTTTTTTTATAGGTTTAAAGAGGGGCGCGACCAAAAAAGTTTGAGAACCACTGGTCTAAAGTTAACAGAGAGTGTTTAAAAAGTGCAGTCCACATGTTTACATGTTTATTACAGTGACTTTGAATGACCTAAAGTAGTGTGGTAAAGCAAAAGATTTGTTTTCATATTTCTGCAATCTACTTTAGTTTGTGTGAATTATTATTATTATTTTTTTTTTTTTTAATACTGACTTTCATATTAATGTTTACACCAGGCTTATTTGTCAGTGCTTTGTCATAATTATTATATGCTCACAAGGTTGGAGGTTCAACAAATCAGTCAATATACTGTGATTGTAGTTGTTAAATAAAAATGTCATTCATATAAATTTATTCATCACCTAATTTCATCGTAACATATAGGCCTGGCCTACAGAAAAGAACATTTATGTTTAATCTGTCTAATAGTGTGTTGGTCATACTATACAATGATTTATAGCTTGTCTTTGTTGAATAATACAGAACATAAAGAGCTTTAAAAAATTATCGTATATTAGATCGCAATCGCAATATTGGTAAAAATAATCGCAATTAGATTAATCGTTCAGCCCTAGTAGTAATGAAGTACATTCAAAATAAAGCATTGCATGTATGCCACAGTGTAAAAAAATGGTTGATCAATTTTGCAAACAGTGGGTTAACATTGGTTTAGTGAATCATAATATGTTGATGCAATGGAAAAATTCAGTTTAAAAAGCCATGTTATTGTTTCAATTAAAAAATTAACTCTTAAATGCATTGATTTTTTTACCAATTGTTGTATTGGTATATTGGACATATTTGGGTCTCTACTGACCTTATCTTAAAGCTGTCGTGATATTTTAATAGCAATTGTAACAGAATAAAATTAACTATAGTTTGTTACTTATTTAAAGTTACATGGAATCAGTTTGTGCAGATTATTTTATTATAACTATCAGTGTCAAAGCACATTTACGCAGTACATTCAGCATCTGGCTCATATTTGTGGTGTTCACTACGTTCTGAACACTAAAGCTTTCAAAGTCTTTAAAATCAATATTTTAATTGCAATATTTTTTCATCTTTTTAGTGACTGAATAGAAGGTAAGGTAAATATACCTATTATGCTTACCAAAGTCTACAACAAGACATTTTTAGTTCATAACATATTGGTTTCAGTACAAGAAGTTATGTTAAAATATTAATGTCTCACACAATATTTAATTTATTTTAAATGACAAAAGCATTTAAATTATAGGAATAGTTCACCACAAAATGAAAATTGTCATTAATTACTAACCCTCATGTTTTTCCAAACCCATAAGACCTATGTTCATGTTTAAATGCAAATTAAGTTTTTTTTTGATAGAATATGATAGCTTTCTGAGCCTCCATAGACCGCATGGATGCTTACACGATCAAAGTCTAGAAACATAGTAAGGAGATTGGTAAAGTAATTCATGTGACATCTGGGGTTGAACCGTAATTTTATGAAACTACGAGAATACTTTTTGTGTGCAGAAGGGGAGAAAAAATACTTTATTCAACAATTTGTCATCTGCGTTATCTTAGTGCCATTTTAGAGAATATACAGTGAACGTAAATTATGTATGTTTTTATTTGTCAGGTGTGTTATGTTGATTTGTTTTGTATGTTGTACCTCTGCTTTGATTTGAATGAAAACAATGTATGTGTGTGGTTGATAGATTCAGATTCCATCAAAAATATTTTAATTTGTGTTCCAAAGATGAATCGTGGTCTTACAGGGTTGGAAGAACATGACGGTGTGTAATTAATGACAAAATTTTCATTTTTGGGTGAATTAACTCTTTAAGATGTAAATTATTAAATCCAAAAAGTATGGTTGTGGTTAATGGGTACATTTTTATACCTTTTAAGTACACCCTTGTTTTCAAGTAGTAAACATCAATTCACATGTTTTATGAAAACATTTTCTTTATTTTAAACAGTGTTGTAAAGAATAATTGAAAAATGTTTTATTTGAAAGTATAAAGTCAGTCACAAAAAACAGAACACTAAAATCAAACAACAAGGCACTCAATTGGATGATGTGGAAGTACCTGCAGGAGTAATGCAGAGTTGTAAGCCGTTAATGTATAATAGAATTATGTTTAATCTGCTTTCGAGTTTATAATGAGAGAAATTCCTGCAAACATATTCAGTCGAGCATGTAGGTTAGAGTCAGCTTGTACCGCGTCTTCTCTCACTCTCAAAGCGGCTTCACAACAGCGCATCTCGTCTGCACTACTGCACGCTGCGATACAAGACTTTTGCTCGGGTTTCGGGACAGTCGACAGAATTGTCACTTGCCTAATCGAGTCATTGTTGCATCGTCACAAAACTGTATCATTTGCACATCTTTTTAAGTTTAAGCCATTCGATACTCGCGTGCTCCAAAGGGGGTTTCCTATGCGCTCACGGTCACATCCATAGCAAGCATATCGCGCCGCCTCACGAGTACCAAATTGAGTTATTTTTCGCAGTTTGTTGCGCTTACGCGGCCAAATACACACAAAAAAATTACGTCAACATGGCCGTTCTGGCGATTATCCTCGTAAGCACAGTCGGTTTTCTCTTAACTAAATGTAAACATCTGAGAAAGAAAACGCATCTGTATCAGTATTGGATCCGTGCATTCGGGTGTGTGAGAGCAGCCACATCGCATCTCTTTGCGCGCTCAAGTTTGTTGTTTCAAATGTAGATGCTAGGCAAGCCTGCTCATAATAGAAGTTTTTTTCATGAAATATATGCACGCTATAGGTAAACACAAACGTCTTTGATTGGCGCGTGAGGAGGGGATCTGTCAAATGAGGTGCCGGATCAGATTTCGGACAAATTCGGAGGTGCCGCATCAGGATCCGGCTTGTTCCGGCACAAATTAAGCCCTGAATATATATGTAACATATCGTGTTTTGTGTTATTGTTGTTTTTATACCACGTGAGGTGGCGGATCCGCGCAAATAGGTACCGGAACACAGACAGTCAAAACCTGAGAGGTCCCGGATCCTGTTCCGGCAGGATCCGGCTCAAATTAAGCCCTGGAATTGCGTCTGTTCAGTTTAAGGGTGCTTTCATAGTCATCAGTTTTGGTGTGCAGCTGGGTTTGATCAGCATCAAAGTTTGATTCATTTGGATGATATAAATGGTGTTTTGTGAAGTATGTACTGCATATGTATGATGAAAATCATACAACCGTAAAACGGTTGTCTTAGGTAAAATTTATATGAATTTTGGTATAGTTTGTTCTTTATGTGAATGTAATTATATTAAGTCGTGGAAGAGAACTTCAGCGTTGTTTTGAATATTTGCAGTACGTTTTTGGCAGATGGACATAAATGCATTACATTTAAAGTTTTACATTTCTTTCGTTTTTAAATCAGTGCTTTTGTTTACAAAGGTTTGATACATGATAGCATGCATTGAAGATTTGTAAACAAAAACATTGATATAAAAACAAAAAATGTTTAAAGTTACGTGAGAAATGTTATGTATTTTGCTGCTTTTACTGTGCTTTTGTTATCAAACAATATGGTAAACAGCTGTTACTGTGTTAGAAATGCTATGTTTTTGACTGAATAAATATAATCCGAGCACAGTCAAGTGGGGGAGGGGCAGTCATTGAAATTTTTTTTTTTTAAGTATGAAATTAGTTTGTGATGTTCTAAGTATTCTTTTTAGTGTAAACAGACTTGTTTGTTTTTGTGTGTGCGTCTTTGTTTCTTTCTGTTTATCAGTTGAAGGCCTGGATGCAGAACATAAACCAGAGGAAAGCTTGGATGTCGAGGATTCAATGGGTGATGTGGAAACACATGCATCTGTAGTGTAGTTGTGGACTATTGATCATTTAAAGTATTTTGCTTGGGCTCTGTTGTTTTAGTTGGTTTGTACTTATGTTTGATGATTATGCCAGTTGAAGTAAATGTGGAAGTACTGTAGCTCAAGTGCAGTTGTACTTTTTAAGTACGCTTGTTGTAATGGTTAATGCCACATGTTGTTTTCTCATTTCTTTTAAGTTCATGCTTATATAAGTAAAACAAAGTATTGCTTGATTTAACTTTAAGTGAGACATGCTGATTTTATTGGCAATGCTTTAATGTGAGTTCTAAGAGATGTGTTCATGGTATAATTGGAATACAAACATTGTTAGTTGCTATTTGTAGTTAAGTAACTAGTGTATTTAAGTAAAAATAAAATAATTGTTCATAAATGTTGGTAGTTGTTTTTCCTTGCATTTTTGTAAATGTTTTTCACAAAATGGTAAAAAATTATTATAATGTTAAAAAAAACATGATATAAATAAAATATTTGGTATTAAATTGGAGAAGTGTAAGAATTTAGAATTTTGTTTACAATTAGCAGTGCTGGGGCAATGGTGTTAGTAAGTTTTAATTAAATAATAAAAAGTTTTGAAATGTCAAAAATATATTTATAGTTACATGCTTTTTTTCCCCCCCTTACATGCGTTTTTCTCTTTTTATAAGCAAACATTTGACTGCGAGTCTGAGACTTGATGAAGGGTAAGTTTTGCATTTATGTACTAAATAAAGAATATAAACCATATCTTATTCAGATAAGCCAACATTTCAACGACTTATTATTTTTTCCCCTACATTTCTATCATTAGATCATTAGACAGCTGAGTTCGATCGGTGTCCGGGTCATAGGGTGGAAGATGTTGGAGCGAGGAAACGTTTTCGCTGCGATTGGGAGATGCAGATCCACCGGTCAGTGTGGTTTGGCCTATTAAACGGATAGTTCACCCAAAAATTCTGTCATTAATTACTCACTCTCATGTCGTTCCACACCTTTAAGACGTTTGTTCATCTTCAGAACACAAATGAGGATATTTTTGATGAAATCCGAGAGCTTTCTGACCCTCCATTGGCAGCAACGCAACTAAAACATTCAAGGTCCAGAACGGTAGGAAAGACATCATTAAAGTAATCCATGTGACTCCTGTGGTTTAACCTCAATTTTATGAAGCAACACGAGTGCTGTTTGGCCAAAAAAAAATTATTATTTACCACTTAATTTACAATAAAATATTATTCAAAGCTTGTTCATGCTACAATGTT
>NW_015638960.1:377-555 GCF_001515625.1 Sinocyclocheilus rhinocerous | reverse complement strand
GGAGAGCCGTCGAGAAGGGAAATCAGGTCCGAGAACCATGCTCGGACCGGCCAGAACCAGCCTCTCTCCAGAGCTCCCGGGAGCAGAGCGATGAGTGACCGGCCTTCTCTCACTCTCGTGACTGCAGTGAGGATCGACTCGAACCGAGCAGGAGACAGACGTGCCTGCATCATGGTCG
>NW_015638960.1:0-367 GCF_001515625.1 Sinocyclocheilus rhinocerous | reverse complement strand
ACAGTAGACAGACGTGCCTGCATCGTGGTCGAATCCCACACCACACCCAGATAAGTGGTTCTCTGTACTGGAGAAAGCACACTTTTCTTGGCGTTAAGTCTAAACCCCAGCTCTTACAAGTGAGCGAGAATGACATCTCGATGCCGAACCGCCATCTGCTCAGATTGAGCTAATATCAACCATTCATCGATGTGGTTGAGTATGTCCAGTATGCCCTGGAGTCACAGAGGAGCCAGAGCAGCATCCACACACTTCGAGACTAATCTCTGGTGTAATCAGTGCGGCTAGGTCGGTGCCCTGAAGCGGCGAACCAGCAGGGGATGGCTGAACTAGCTGCTCTAGAAACCTCCGAAGAGGTAGCGAGCCT
>NW_015638959.1:0-2389 GCF_001515625.1 Sinocyclocheilus rhinocerous | reverse complement strand
GACATAACTGTGTATTTTTCATTTATATTGATGTATTTCTTTCATTGATATTGATACTTGTGTATGTTGATACCTTGCATCAGATATGGACTGGCTGTGGACTCAGGATGCTTCTCGTGATCTTCTTCTGGCTGTCCACCCTCCCAACTATATTGTTCTGTGGAATGGAGACACTGGCACCAAGCTGTGGAAGAAGAGCTATGCTGAGAACATCCTGTCTTTCTCCTTTGACCCCTTTGAGCCCTCCAATCTGGCATGTATGTATTCTATCATATTATATTCATAATAGTACTTAGGGATGCACATATACGGTTGCTGGAAGTGATATTTAAATTGCGAACAAATCTTTTGAATTTGGTCTTTCTCTTTGATTTGTTTAAAGTGATTCACACAGCTGGGACACTTTGCTTAATTCAATAAATCTAACAAAAATTATTATGTTAAACATTATGTGATGTTCCACTTAGTCTAACTGTACTGTACTGAACCTTTCAGCATTGCTGATGTAATGGTTGCAGTATCTTTGTTTAGTACAAAATGGTATTGTGCATCACTAATAAAAGTTATTAGTATGGTGCATAATATATGGTGTAATGTAGTTTAATGAAGTAAATACCAATTTACTAAACTGTTTCTCTAATTTTTGCTATTTGTTCTTTTCTATGTCATAGTGCTAACCAGCGAGGGTATAGTGTTCATCACAGATTTCTCACACTCTAAACCGCCGGGAAGTGGAGGTAAGAAGGTTTATATCGCCAGTCCTCATTCCAGCCCTGCCCATAGCAAACCTGCTGCGGCTCAACCTACCGGTGCCAAAAAGGCCCTCAATAAGGTCAAAGTGCTCATCACCAATGAGAAACCCACGTAAGTTTAGCACAACCCAGAAGCACTACAGGATGTTTGACATTACATTATCATTGTTGTTGGTTATTTTTGTGTGTGAAAAACCTGGAAAAACTGAATAATCCATGTAAAAATAATAGAAAATGTAAAATGTCCTGGAAAATCCTGTTCTCCTAGGGAAAAAAAACAATGTTTTGTTTTTCTTTAACCAAGAAGTAAATGTTTACCTCATTAAATAGCGGAAAGTGCAATGTTCAAGGATGCAGAGTTTTGAAGTTTGAGCATAGGTGGAAATCCTGGGGGGGTCGGGGGGACAGGACTCCCCCATCTGAGGGTTGTCCCCCTAAAAATATGATTAAAAACCACACTGTGTATTGTAAATAACAATGTTTTATACTTTAAATAATTGTGTAAGTAGTAAAACAACCAAATGCCTGCTTTCCTCTTTTACATCACCTACACACACACACACACACACACACACACACACACACAAGTCTGGTGAGAGAGAACAAGTTCAATAGTTGTGGAACTCCAGTAAGTAAGGCTGTCGAGGGTATTTTATTCACTTAAACATCGGATGAAGTGATTATTTTCTCTTTAATACAGATGTTTAATACCAATGTATTTTTCGATGAGTCCGCTATGTTAGCAATAATAACGTTACCTGCTTGATGGATAGTAATGTCTACAACGGACACGACTGCTGTTCAGGTGCGACCACAACAGCTTGAAGTTGTCTAATTTGGCACGGTCTACCTGCTACACTAATAGTAAGGCTTTCCTCTGTGTATACATATCCTTACAAGTACAATTTTAGCTGTATTATTTGTGTCCCCTTCAAAAATTGCTTTTGAGAAATGTTATGTTTATTGTCCCCCGCCCCCCAACTGTTAGACGAGATTTACACCCCTGAGTGTGAGAGGAGTATCTTGAATGACATTGCTTAGTCTCGTGTTGACACAACAGCAGTTAGCTATGGTTATTACTTCAGAAATCATTTTATTTCTTAATACACGTTTTGAACGAATTGGGTGAACCATTTGGCGCGATGAACCATTGGCCATAGGCACTTTGGATTTGAAGTGGTGCTGCACAGACCGATCGGTGTATGACATCAAAGTACCGCAAGAGCGATTCAAAAGCATAAGGAGCTGTCTGCTCTCTATAGCTCTTGCGGTACTTTGATGTCACACATCGTTCTGATCCGCTTCAAGTCTAACAAGCCTAATGATTCAATGGACCGTTCATAAAGAACCATTTACTTCACTCCTGAATGAATCAGCCATTTGAACGAATCGAATGAATAAATGACTTCGATGACTTAATCATTAAGACATTTACCACCACCTACTGGCAGTTTTAGTTTATCATTTAAAGTATAATTTCATTAAATAATGAATCTACTGGCAGTTTTAGTTTATTATTTAGAGTATCATTTAATTAAATAAATAATTTCATATGTCCATATTAGTAATAATAAAATAAATTATTAAAGGTATAGTTCACTCACCCAAAAATGACAATTGTGTCATCATTTACTCAC
>NW_015638958.1:1937419-1987036 GCF_001515625.1 Sinocyclocheilus rhinocerous | reverse complement strand
TGGGAGTTGTAGTTCAGCAGGGTCTGCTCTATGTGATGAGGACGACATTGCCTGCTGAGAGCTACATAAACCGTCTAGTCCAATGAACGCCACACCTTCAGATCCACACGTCTCCTGAGACGGGCTGCCCAGACCGGACTCCGCCTCCTCACGTTCACGCTCCGCCTTGAGGGCCGTCTCAAGTCCGCTGAGCTCGTCTCCACCGGGCATTGGTTCCTCTGACAAGGCTGGCTGCTCCTCCCACACTTCAGCAGCAGCGGATTCAGGACCAGCAGAAGCAGGGCCCATTTCTCCTGCAGACAGAAATTAGATATATCAGACATAAGAACAAAATTTTACCTCAAAATTAAAATGCTAGAAATGCTTTTCAAAGGAGTCTCTTATGTTCACCAAGGCTGCATTTATTTGTTCAAAAATACAGTAAAAACATTAATATTGTGAAATATTATTACTACGGTTTTCTACTTGGAAGTATTTACAAATACAATTTATTGGTGTGATGGCAAAGCTGAATTTACACACTTTTCTTTTACATTAGCAGTTCATAGTGGCCACAGCTGTCAAGCGCCCAAAAACAAACAAGAAAAGTAACAATACATTGGCTTTGTGTGCAAAACGAAAACTTAATTCATCAACCCTTCCAAACCGGTTACTTTATTTTTCTGCAGAACTTAGAAGACATTTTTAATAATGTTAGTAAGCAAACGGTTTCAGTTCCCACTGACTTCTATTGTATGGACAAAAAATACAATGGAAGTTAATGGGATTCAAAACTGTTTGGTTAGCAACATTCTTCACAATATCTTCTTTCATGTTCCACAGAAGAAAATTAAGTCATACAGGTTTGGAACGATGTGAAGGTGAATAAATGATAACAGAATTTTTATTTTTGTGTGAACTATTTACATTAACCTTTAATGTAAAACTAGTCACCTTTTTTGGAACTTGACAGTCGTGGGTCCAATGTACTGTTAATGTATGAAAAACTGAGTACAGTTTTCAAAATTTCTCCTTGTGTTTCACTGAAAAAACAACACAAAGTTGAGGACCTAATGACAGAATTGTGTTCTTCAAGTTAACTATTCCTTTAACTGTTCATGCTCACAGTCACAAAGAAATGATTAGCCGTTTTCCTGAACAAAGCACTGCAGTGCTCACCGTGGGTGGGACTGGGGGAGGGAGGGCTGGTTTCAGTTTGGTTCATCTGTAGAGCCTCTTGCAACAGCCTCAGGGAGTCTGATCTGTAGCCTTCCACCTTTATCCATCATCCCACAGAAGCAGAAAGAACGACAACATAAGGTGTGAAATAAATTATCTTTGCAAACATTAAAATATTTCTTTTAAAACAGATAATAAACATTTTAGGCAGACATGAGGTGATAGTAACCTTGTTACATATGTGCTGTTTTTATAACATTTAAACTTGTTTTAGTGCAATAAAGGGGATTTATTCTGATTGACAGGTAAGAAGGTGGGGTCCTACGATCATATGTGTTTCTGACTACTTGTGATTTGAGCAACTAAATGATAAAATGCATTGACCTTGTTTACACTGGTAATTAACACTGTCCACTTGTGATCTGATCACCATACAGATGTTGAAATCAGATGTAAATATAGTCTTAAAGTGTTAAAATTCAACAAGGACATGCATATTTTTGGAAATATGACCTCTTAAAGGTATAGTTCACCCCAAAATAAAAATCTATTCGCCTGTCATCAATTATTCACCCTCTAGTTGTTGTTGAAGATATTTTGATGAAAGTAGGTAATAAAACAGTTGATGGTAGCCATTGACTTCCATTGTATTTTTTACCATCTAATGTTTGGTTACCCACATTCTTCAAATCATTTTCTTCAGTGTTCAGCAGAAGAACAACTTAAGGGTTGAAAAATTATGACAGAATTTTAAATTTTGGGTGAACAATCCCTTTAAATATAATAATGTCAATATTAGAGGGAAAGACAATGGAAAAAGTGAATTGTAGTTACTATAATTCTTGGTTTATAATCTTCGGTGCAGTTTTTGCACTAGCAAAATCAACCAAAATATACTTTCAAATCAGTTTGCACAAAGGGATTTTTCTTTTCAGGTCCTTCTCCTGTCCGTAGCCCTCTGCATCTCCTCTCTCCCCTCCGCTCCCTGCAGCTGTTTCCTCACATTCGATTATTCGATTGGCTACTCACCTCCTCTTTAATGCTGGCCACCTCCTTCCTCTCCCCAGAGACACATATCCTTTCCTCCTCCTCCTCCTCCTCCCCACCTCCACCTCCTCCAGTTGGCAGATGGACACGGAACACGTCCCTCCTCTCATCCCTCACTCCTCCAGTCCCCTCCTCCCACGCATCAGCACTCCACTCCTTCCCCTGCTTGCCTCCTGAGAGAGAAAGATGGGAGGGGGAAAGAGGAGAGAGGAGAACAGGAGGGGGAGGGAGGAATGCAAAAGAGGAGGAGAGGAAGGAGAAAAAAACATGAGAACTGAGGAGCTGGTCGCCATTATGGTTTCCCACTCAAAGGCAGGAAAAATGCACGATAAAACAACAGCATGAATGCGAGTTGGCGAGCGCGCTTACTTTGGAGATCCGTTCTGCGCGCTTTGCGCACCGTGTCGTCCGCGCTAAGCAGACCAGCCGCGCGCCGACTGGCCGCCCAGCCCATGCCATATTTGCGCTCGTTTCTCAGTTTATTCTCAGTCAGCCTCAGTCTCAATTTCAACGCTTCGTTCTCTTTTCTGTTCAGCGAGATTTCCACCAGGTAGTCGTTCACCGTGTCCTGGAAGAGTTTGGTGATCTCGCACACTGATGCGCGGACCAAACTGTCCATGACAGCAGTCAGGTGCGTTTGAAAGGTCTTGACCGATTCCGCCATGGTTTCACTAGTTTTCAGTCGCACAAATAATAAATAAAGTTGTGTCCAATAAAACTATGTTACGCCAAATATCAACACCAGTCACGGTGCATGGTTTTACGCATCCGCTTTGCAATAACGACACTTAATTTAATTGCGCATATGGTTATAATAACCTGACATCAACTATGGCAACGGCTGTCACCCGAAGTAACCCAACTTTGTACAAAGCCAATGGAATGAACCCTGTTCCTCTAACGTTATGTGCTCGCGACCACACAACTCAAACCCTTAAAAGATGAAATTCCACTCCAGATGACTGCACAAATATAGTCGACGGCTAAAAAAAGATCCGTGTTCATGTTTTACGAGTGTTTATGCGCTATTAGCGGCACCGTTTCACCGAGTCGCGACCCCTCTCAACTCAAGAGATTTTAATTCTCGCCTACAATATTATTTCCGGATGGCGCTTTCTGCGCATGCGCACAGCTACCGTAATTACCGTAAAAGTGGACCTACAAAAGGTTTGGCTAGCTAGCTTTGGTTACCCTGCTGGTAGATATTTTAAAAAAATAATATTAATAATAATAATTTATCATCATCATTGAATAATTATCCATACAAAATAAAACAGAATAACCTGTTGAAAATAGGAATAGCCTAACCTCTTTACCTTTTGTTGTTAAATGCTGTGCACTATTATAGAGGCAAAATGCATTAACCTCACTGACAGTTATTTAACAGAATTTTGAAGAATACCAATGTTTTGCAAGAAAATAAATATTCTGTTATGTTATCAAGATGCTGCCTTTGTCAATTATGTCCAAAATCTATGGAAAACATTACCAAGAGATTGAAGCCAGCTTGCTATTTTTTAAAGAAACCCAAAAACGTATCTTTTTACTGCAGCTAGCAAATTACTTTTCTGAATTATTATTATGTTGTTTTTTATTATAACTGTATTTTTATGCATTTAATGTATAATAATTTTCTCTTTTGTTATAATTATAAAGTAGGTTTCATTTGAATCTTGTTATATTAATTATGGTATTTTCAATGTGAAGTACTTGGTATCTATTGTAATATAAGTTAATAATAATAATGTTGATGATGATGTAAATGTTTCAGCAGTTTTTCATGGGGGCTCTTAACAATGTGAAATGTCTGCTGTGTTTTTCATTCCACTGGCATTTCTTAAAATTATTTACTGTAGAAATTACTTATTTCTACAGTATTTTAGTAGAACTTTAGTTTTTTTCTCTAGGTTGTTATTTATATTGTTGTATAATATTGTACTTGAAGTCGTGGCCTAATGGTTAGAGAGTTGGACTCGTAACCCAAAGGTTGCGGGTTCGAGTCTCGTACCGGCAGGGATTGTAGGTGGGGGGAGTGAATGTACAGCGCTCTCTTCCACCTTCAATACCACGACTGAGGTGTCCTTGAGCAAGGCACCGAACCCCCAACTGCTCCCCGGGCGCCGCAGCATAAATGGCTGCCCACTGCTCCGGGTGTGTGTTCACGGTGTGTGTGTGTTCACTGCTGTGTGTGTGCACTTAGGATGGGATAAAATGCAGAGCACTAATTCCTAGTATGGGTCACCATACTTGGCCACATGTCACGTCACTTTCACTTTCATTTACTTAATTGCATTGCACGGTTTATTGAAACACTGTTTATTTTTTTAAAAATGAATAAATAATCAATCATTCAAAAAATTGTGTAATAGTAATTAGTCACATGTAATTTAGGGCTCTGTAACTGTCTTTGGTTGTGCCATGCTTCTGCATCATGCACTTCTAGGGCCGCATGCGCCAGCCGAGCAACTGTGGTATGCTAACGGGTCTGCACTGTCAAATCTTTATTTGGGTCATATGGTGTTTTACGGTAGCCTAGAAGAAGTACTGGCATCGCGGTTACTTACCTTATTCAACCCGGGCTCACATCTGGATACATCCCCGACTGTGTCTGATCCTTCCACCGTTCACTATTTTGCAGTAAGAGCTGTCTCTTCGTTGCAGTCATGCCGATGTTCGTGGTGAACACAAATGTTGCAAAGGACGCGGTTCCTGCTGAGCTGCTCTCGGAGGCCACGCAGGAGCTTGCCAAAGCGATGGGCAAACCCGCGCAGGTGAGCGCACTGCATTTCTCACATTTCCTACAAATCGTATGACTTTTTATATTAGTCTGCATAGAACATGGAACTGTAACTGTAAATTATTAATCTCGATACAAGAGACTTAATCTACGGTTATCCTTTTAGCTGTAGCTTATGTCTGGATTTTTCATTGTCTTAAACTTAAAGAGATCTAGGCAGAATATATAAATCATCATTATTTGTCTCGATTTAAGCTTAAGTAGTGATGGGAAGTCAGACTCATTTCCGTGAATCATGCTTTTCAACAAATCGCTTCAAAGAACCAGTTAAAAAAAACGATTCAGTGATTCTTTTACGTCATGACGCAATTACGTGACCGCGTTATCCCAGATCCCACGTGTGACACATACTTGAGTCTAAAACGTTCCAAAAAATCCATATGTAGGCACCTTTTGCATTTTATTAAGTATTAAAATATTACATTAATGTGTATTTCAGTTCAGTGTTTTGGCGCCGTATTGATTCATAAAAAACAAAGACATTTGGAAGCTTATAATAAACCAGGGATTCTCAAATCTGGCCTACGAGATCCACGTTCCAGCAGAGTTTAGCTCTAACCCTAATCAAACACACCTGAGCATGCTAATTAATGTCTTCAGGATCATTAGAAAATCACAGGTAGGTGAGTTTGATCAGTGTTGGAGCTAAACTCTGCAGAGGATTGGCCCTCCAGGTCAAGATTTGAGGAACCCTATAATAAACCAAATTTGCATTTACATTACACCATACTGAAATTATTTTTATTGTGAAAATTGGGTCTGTCAGTTGACTCGAGAAGTGCTTGGAATGACTAAAAAAAGTAGAGGAACTGTATCATTAACTATTTACCCTTGTGTGTGTCTCTTTGTATTGCTGTGACAGTACATCGCCATACACATCATCCCGGATCAGATGATGATGTTTGGGGGCAAAGGAGATCCGTGCGCGCTCTGCTCTCTCACCAGCATCGGAAAGATTGGGGGCACGCAAAATAAGCAGTACTCCAAACTTCTTATGGGCCTTCTTAACAAACACCTTGGAATTTCACCTGACAGGTAAATCCATACATTACAGCTGGCTAAATTATTTTGCATTTACCAGAATATTTTGCACACATTAAGTTTCAACTTACAAATTTCAAATGAATTTCAGTTGTTAATATGCATATGCATGCATACATATTAAATAAGATATACTTTTCATATTATGTTTGTGTGTGTGTGTGTCAAATGCAGTTACTTTTAGTAAAACCTTGTATTGTTTTTCAGGATCTATATAAACTTCGTTGATATGGATGCAGCCAATGTGGCTTGGAACAGCACCACCTTTGGTTAAAGAATATGGATTTATGGCTTGATATAAGGCTGCAGTTTTTATTCCAGCTCTATTCAGAGAAAAGCTTTTGGAACCATAATGCTATCAGTCGATTAAGTCTTAACTCACAGCACTTACTGCTTGCAGCAGACAACATCTTGATTTGACAATAAAGCTTTCTTTAAACTGTACTGAGGTGTTAAGTTTTTGTTGTACATTACTCTTTAAAGCACATGTTTAGGAAATCATAATGCTGACAAAGGGATTGTATTGGTTACAGCCTATAAAATTGAATATTAGATATTAAGAAATATCCAAAATAAAAGGAAACCACAACATACTGGGCAAAAGAAGTAGCTCAACATTAGAAAATCTTGTTTTAGGCTTATCTTAATATTGAAGTCTTAATTTATGTGCTAATAAGCCTTTAGTCACACCAGGGTACAATACTGACCTGTTTCTGTACTTTGATTTTATAACTAGCTTAGCAAAAACATAATTTTGAGAAATCAGCGCAAAAAGGAAATGCATGCCTCGAAAGTAAAATTACAAAAGGCAGTGGTGATTTTATAGAGAGAGAGGCAGACAGACCACAAATCTGTCCGATTTGATCAACTTTAGCCACATCATTTAACTATACTCTAGACTTTATATATTTGACTAAGAATTAGCATTATCATAATGCACAAACGGTAAAAAAAAAGTGATTGACCAAACATTAACAGTGAGTACAGAGACAGGAACTAGCAATGTAAAAATAATCATGTCAGAAAAGAACATGAACAAGACTTTGAGAGTTTAACAGAAGAAACAAGGCGAGGTCAATTATCCAGTCTGGAACAACAGAGCCGATCATCAGAAAACAGACAGGGAGATTTTCCCATTAGTCCATTTACATCATTATGCATCCAGTGTCCAGGAACAAAGATGACTGACTAGATGGAGAAAATAAATTAGGAAAATTAAGTTTACAGAGGAGAAACAATAATGTACAGTATGTGGAAAATAATGTGTTTTTTTAACCTTAAACCACATAAACACATTTCATTACACCAAATACACAAAATAATGTTCTTTTTAGCAGCATCATATGGCCCCTTTAAAGACAAGTTAAGGAGCAACAGACTCACCTGTCTCCTTATAACCTCTACTAGCTCTTCAACGCTTCCTTCAAAGCAGAAACCACTTCAGCGGGATCAGGAAACTTTAGTTTGCGTGGAGGACCCTTCTTAATGCCAGACCACAAAATAACCTCTGCTCAGGAGAAAGAAATACAGAGTCAGCATATGTAAATAATTATTTGGACAACCGTGAAATTTAATCTTGTTACTCAGTGATGCAGGCATCTGAATACTGGTTGGGCTTCTTTCCGTGACAGTCTAACCTTTGTCTCCCTCCATCAGAGTGATCTCAAAGCTGTTCCTCCGAGGTTTCTGAGGATTGAGCACCACACGAAGTTCAGGGTGCGAAGCCACAAGTGCCTCACGCACACCTTCAGCATTCCGCCCATAGACCCGTCAGCTTTTGCTGTGAAAAAGTCAGAACATGATTCAAATATAAGTGTCACATATGTATTTAACTTTAAGGTTTTTTTTTTTTTTTACATATTTTTAATGTTTATATATATACAGTGGGTACGTAAAGTATTCAGACCCCCTTAATATAACAAAGAGTGAAAAATTTAAGGGGGTCTGAATACTTTCCGTACCCACTGTATATATATATATATATATATAATAAATTATAAAAAAGCATCTGTAAATAATTCACAAAAATTGTTACACAATAAACAGTGCATGAACACATTTTCAACAGCTAGCCATGTGTCCTCACCAATGCTCAATGACGACCCTTTGTCCTGTTTCTTAATCTTTTTTGTCAACTCCAAGTTTTTCTTTCTTCTCCTCCACTGCAGCTGCTTCTGCATCCACATCCACATCCGTCTTACGCTTCCTACCACGACCTGCATATTAAAGTGTATCAGAGTTTCGGTTTTGCATATATAGGATGATATATATAACCAGTGGGAGGGTATATTTATGTGGTCATTTTTGCATTTAAAGGATTTTATAAAAGACATAGCCTCCTAATATGAAATGTATAATCACTGAGATTGTAAGGCGTGACCTTACACAAGCAGCTTGACTCCCACTGAAGACGCATAAGGTAACAAATACAAAAACTCATAATGCAACATATTTATATGTAAGGTTACTAAAGATATTTAATAATAACTGTTTAACAGAAACTCGTTCCGTTATAGACTACTACTACTATACGAAAGTTTCAAAACGTGTTACGCACCTGATTTGGCTCGAGTACGCCATTTCTGCAACACATAAGTGCAGATAGTTTGGCGGGTTAGAAAAAAGTAAAAAAATAAATAAATAAATAAAATAAAAAAAAAGTAAGTGAGACGGACACTGCCACCTTTTGGTGCGGAAAGTTTCTTGTCTGTAATGTGAAGAAATACAACGGTCGTCCTTGCAGTCTCCATAGACTGTATAAAAACGGCAGTCTCACGAAAGCAATTTTTGAAGATGGCGTGTGTAAAATATTGAAAATGTCCCGGTATAGGGGTATCATGGATTATACATTATTTATTTGTTTAAATATGATAGACAATGAGAAGAGGTAATTTATGAGAATTGAGAGTTCTTTACTTTAAGAACTACAAAATATATCACAATTGGGGAAAAAAATACAGAAATGTATTTATTTATTTGCATTTTTACTGTGCCTATGAATAAAACAGAAAACTGAGAAATTATACAACTAGCACTGGCTTTCCTTTTCTATTTTTTTCAAGATCAAAGTTCATTTCTATACAGCACAATTAATGTACAGACTTAAAAAGAAATAAAATGTGTTTAAACTTTTAATTTGTGGTAACAGTACAGTACAGTACAATTATAAATACTTGAAGCGGCATAGGATAGCCTAGAACAGCAGAAACAGACAGAAAATGGGGGGAAAGAGGAGGAATGGAGTCAGGAAATGGCCCAGGCCGGATTCGAACCTGATATGATAAAGCCATCAGTCCTGCGATAAAGGCACACTTAACTACAATTAATGCATGTACATTTTAATTGTAAAACTAAAATCATACTTACCTGATCACTCACCTAGTTTACCTTTTCTTTTCTTTTTTGGCCTTGTTTTTGAATTTTGAATAACGTTAGTACAGTAGAGACAGACAGGAAAGTGGGGGAAAGAGGGGGAATGGGGCGGGAAATGACTCAGGCTGGATTCAAACCTGAGAGACCCGTCAGCTAGCAGCTCTGATAGCCTATGATTAGACCATCATTTCTGTAATCAAGCACAAACAGACAACACAATTTATAAATGTATATTTTTGGAATGCTAAAATCATACTTACCTGATTACTCACGTGCTGATCATTCAGTGCCCAACAAACATGAGACGTTGGCCCGACGTGCAGATCACGTCTATATTGCGTCGGTCGGTCCAGGACCATATCTGGACGGTATCTGGACGTCTGACTACGACGTCCCTTGGACGTAGATATGCAGTTCAAAATTTTGGACGTTTTTTTTTGGACGTCTGTACAACGTGCAGAACAGGTTCAGGAAATCGACATAAGAACTTTTATACAAATAAACATGACAAAACAATCCTATGAGTTCTGATTTAAACATCACGCCTATTTTTATGAAACATGTAGGTCTTAAAATAGTGTAATATTTTAATGTTTAAAATGTGACCATTTAACTTTTTTTATGAGTGGTATTTTTCACTGGGACATTGACAGAAACAGCAGTTTTCATCTATGTGTGATTTAATTAGATCTATTAATTAAATATAATTAATTAAATTAAATATATTTTAAATTAAATAGATTAGTTAAATTAAGTTAAATAGATTTAAAGAGATAAATAGACTTAAATGTAATAGATAAAAAGATTTAACAAATATTTTATAATACTATATAATATTTATATTATTATTATTATATTATAATATAATAAAATAGATTAAGTTAAGTCAAATAGATTTAAAAGAGATAAATATATATAATATTTATTATATTATTATTGTTGTTTTATTATATATTATAAAAAATATGATTTTATATTTAATAATAAATATGTAATAAATAGATAAATAAATGGATCTCAATTTAAACGTGCGCTCGCGCTAGGGGCGTTAACGTAGTGACGTAGTTTAATCCTGCGTTGAGGACACTTTATAAAACCTACAGAGAATGGGACCCTACCTGTTTTTATACAGTCTATGGACCCTACATGCCCAACGAACGGCCTTTACATCGAGAGCACGCGACGCAGCAACTTGGAAATTCAAACAGTAACAGTCATCTGACATCTGCCGAGCTAAAGGTAAGCATTATAAATGTACTTGTATTTGTCGTTTTGTCAATCTAATGTTAAATTTCACTTTAAATTTATATTGTTCTGTGTTATGACGTTAAATTTTCCCTTTTTGTAATTTTTATATATACCTGTTGGATAATTTGTGCGTGTTGTGGTCCAAGTGACAGGTAAATTTATGTTGATCCCTAGTTGTTTAAATTAGTCACTAAGATACGTAACTTTACAATAATGTAAGATTTTCAAAACTTTCTTTTGTGTGAAGTGTTTGTTCTTGTAGTAAAATAGACTTGTTGTTGTGGATCTCAGTGAAATTAGGCCCCAAAATAATTAATAAAAACACTCTTTGAAACGATTCACTAAACACTAAATATCAGTCTAGGCAGTATTTTCTGATCATATGTTCACCACAGAGGCCAAAATGAGCATTGTGAAGCTATATTTATATTTATAGTAATCGTTTATATTTCAAATGTGTTTCAGGGCAGTTCGTGAAGACAGAGAAACATAAAAGATGGACAGAAGTCAGTGCCAGTTCCCACCTGCCACACCAGACTCTCTGCTGTGTATGGATGCCTTTTTGGAGCCAGGGACCTGTTGCAGAGGAGAAGATTTTCCAAGGACAACCTCATAATTAAATAAGTTAATGTGGGTGGGAGTATAATGAACATAATATGATTGTTTTGTTGGTGCAAATGTTCCCCATTTTATATGAACTGTTTAATAATACAACATTTACCATATTTTCCGAAAAGTTGCACCAGGTCAGGAAAACACACACACAAGTTGCATCAGTGTATAAGACGCATTTTACTTTCAGAAATAATGTAAATACTGATTAATAAAACAAATGTTAAGAAACTTACACACGATAAATTCTGTAAACATGTAATTGACTTTCCCTTACTCCAAATAATTTAAATTTAATGGCATTTAAAACAGAACAAAAATTGCAAAAATATATATATTAGGCCTATTTATAAAATAGATAAATTATAGTGCCATTCCTTACAAGCAATATTTATTTTAAATTAAGCCTATAACAAACTTATTTAAAATGAAACAAACTGAACCTTGTGGTGGGTTCACGCATCTCTCATTCGGCATGGATTATTTCCATGAGTGACTCGTTAGATGCAGTGTAATATTTGGTTGCTAAACTACACTCTAAAAAATATTGTTTGGACGCAACAAAAAAAATTAACGCAACAGTTTGCATCAATTTTTTTGAGTTAAGGCAACTTCATTTATAAAATAGACATAAATCATAGTGCCATTCCTTACAAGCAATATTTATTTTAAATTAAGCCTATAACAAACTTATTTAAAATGAAACAAACTGAACCTTGTGGTGGGTTCACGCATCTCTCATTCGGCATGGATTATTTCCATGAGTGACTCGTTAGATGCAGTGTAATATTTGGTTGCTAAACTACACTCTAAAAAATATTGTTTGGACGCAACAAAAAAAATTAACGCAACAGTTTGCATCAATTTTTTTGAGTTAAGGCAACTTCTTCTGAAATTAAGTTCAACTAATAAACTATATTGTGCTATACATACTTATATTGTGTACAAAACTACATATACAAAATTGTGTTAAAACTAACGATTATTAAGTTGAATACTCATAAAAATGAAGTTGTTCTAAGTTGTTTTTTCACATTGTTTTAAATTTGATTCAATCATGGATACTTGTTACAAAAACCACTAAAATATTATTTATTAAGTAGTGGCAACAGATCCACTGAATTATTTTTTAGAGTGTATTGTTTATTATGTAAAGAAGGTTTTATACTTCTCTCGTGTATGAATATCTACTTAAAACAGCATCCTTCACATATGCAAAAAAATGTGTTTGGAAAAAACAGGCATGGAGATGCTTACGCTGAACAACACAACCTACTTATTGGATTATATCAGCTTTACTCTTGTCCTTAAGATAAGATATCATTCAAAATGGTCTATTTTTATTTGTGTACCTTCAAAATAACAGTGAAACGTCATACTTTTTGTAAAATAAAGAAAACAAACAAAATGCGCTTGCAGTCTCAGTTTCCATTAACCTCTTCCTCAAATGTAGAAAAACACAGCAGTACTTGTCACACAGACATGAGAAATATATTTATTGAAACCTTTAAGTACCCGCTTTTAATTGTTTATGTTTTGCTTAGGCTTTTTGACATTAAATTCATTATATCACTATAATATATATCCAAATTGTCTATAATATATATATATATATATATATATATATATATATATATATATATTATAGACAATTTGGAATAATTCAGCACGTCTTAGAAGATTAAAAAACATGTCTTGTAGTTCGGAAAATACGGTATAGCAAATTATTTTACGGACCCCTTGACTTTGGGTCACGGACTCCAGTTTGAATACTCCTGCACTAGCATATTTCGTTCTTATCATTATTGTGCATCAGGGCTCTGCGCTTACTTTTGTTTTTAAGAACGCTTGTGCTCCTAATTTAAAAGATACGTTTTAAGCATCCGTTTTCCCTAGCCTATTTAACAAACTCTAAATGTAATGTTTTATGTTTTAACAGTTACATCAGATCACCACCAGAGGTCATTAACGCCCCTCTAATGGTCTGAGAAACGATCATCTTTGGCTACAGTTCACAGTCAAATAGGCCTATCAAACTTCAAAACTCCAGACATTTTAATTAATTTAAATACGGTGTAGTGTGTGATTTCGTACCAGCAAATCCCGAATTAACGTAAATGAATATGTAGGCTATATATAATTTCAGATAAAATAACTATAAACTGAAGGAAAGTAGGAAAGTGAGTAAGTGGAAAAAAATCATTACTAATATTGTCATTTGGGAGAAACGCAGGTGTAAATATTGTTACTGTAGAACGTGCGCTGGTTCTCTGGCACGTCATAATGGAGCGCAGATGGAGTCTTTACAAAAGACAAAGCATAGAATATAAATACAAATTAAATATATATATAATAAATTAAATTAACCGACATACTGGAACACATTGAACAAATCTTCTACAGTCTTCCTGACTTTCTTGTTTTTCCTGTTTTGATTTAATTTTAAGGTTTATTTTTTTATATTTTGCTATTTTAATTCTAAAATGTGTGAAATTAAGGTTGACAGTTCTCCATATTTCTGATGAATATCAGCCAGTAAGTAACAAGATAGAAATAGAAAATATTCTATATAGAAGACCTAATTCCTTAAATTTCTTTTTCAGTGCACCATCACATAGCCTACATGTTCATTCACTCCAACACAATGTTGCAAATAGTGAGAGAAGACACTAGTTAAATACAACACTTTCATTTTAAACAGCATATTATTCACTGTAAACATGTACTATGATATGCTACAGCAAAATTAATAAGAATTACCATTGTAACACATATGTTGACATGTCAAGAGAACATGGTGTGTTCACTTGCTTTTTATCATACGCAGTAGAAATTATTGTGCACACCTAGAATCCCATCTTTCACCCTACTGGCAGTATCAGATGATGAATAAAAAAAAAACTGATATTGTAGTTCCACTTAAAGGGGTCATATGATGTTGCTAAAAAGAACATTATTTGGTGTATTTGGTGTAATGCAATGTGTTTATGCGGTTTAAGGTTCAAAAAACACATTATTTTCCATATAATGTACATTATTGTTTCTCCTCTATGCCCCACCTTTCTGAAACATGTCGATTTTTACAAAGCTCATCGTTCTAAAAAAAGCGAGGTGTGCTGTGATTGGCCAGCTATCTAGTGCGTTGTGATTGGCCGAATGCCTCAAGCATGTGACGGAAATGTTACGCCCCTTACCATACTGTGATGCCGTCTTCCAGCAGGACGATACAAAACCAATAAAACCCATTACAAACGAGGCATTTGTTGCATCCAGTGGGGACATAATTACTGATTATAATGACTTATACTGTCTTTTTACGCATTGCGTTGCATCGCGCCGCGTAAACATAAAACCATGTGTGTTAGAACGAGCCGTTTTAGGTAGGCGTGGACAAGTCTTAACTTTTATAAAGAATATCTCTTTGGATTTGAGACTTTAGTCTTTGCAACTTTACAGATCTTCTTTATGCACCAAGAGCTTGCAACACTCCAAAGAGAAAGGGAAAATTGAAATCGCATCATATGACCCCTTTAAATAATTTTTTTTTTTTTTAAATCCACAATTTAAAAAAAAAAATTTTTTTTAAGTTAATATGAGCCACGGGTACTGTTGTACAAGGAGAAACAGGGTTACAAACAAACAAACAAAAATGAATACAAACGGAGGAAAACTCAGTAATAAAAGTGTCAGCACAACACATCCCAGATTTTTTTATAATTTGTGTATATTACATTTAGTAAACGCAGTCATATAGATCAAAAATTCACAGATACAACTTCAGAGTTAAAACCTTGGGGGGGGTTCTCTCCTTGTCCTTTCTCTCAAAGTACTGCCCACACAGTCCAGTACAGTAGGTGGCGGTAAATGCACCTTTAAGTTGGTTTGCCAACTGCCAATAAAATTTAAAGAAGAAAAAGAAGAAGAAGTGAAGAAAGGAGGGATAATTTCCAAATAACAAGGCATTGTTGAAACAGGGTCCCAGCACATATGGGCATTATAGGAAATGAAAAGGTAGACAAAATAGCTAAGAAAGCACTGCAAAAAGAGAGCCTAGAAAAAATGACATGGAAAAAATAGGACTAACAGGACGTGGAGTAAAGAATATAATGGACTGCAGTAGGAGTGAACAAGGAATTAAATATTTGATTTGCTTTCTGACTAAAACGGGACTCGTGACAAGAATATGATGCCTAAAGTATATGGGAAATAACTAGAACCAGAAGATGGCAGTAATGCAACGTTATGGATGCAAGCTGCCGTTAAAACCCAAAGAAGAAGATAGTTGAAACAGTGGATGACTGGAAGAGTCTTCTAGGCATGTTACGGTATATTTAATAATATTATTTGCAAAGCCCGACCTCCATCAATGTAATTATATTCAACAGGCTAACGTTAACAAGCTAATACTATCTGAACTTATTTGACATAATCTAAATAAAACACGGTAACAGTTATTTGCCGAGGTAAATCACAAAGGGGACGAATTCAAACAGGTATAGCACAATAATTCGTTCTTTTTTCATCTTTAAGAGTACAAGTACCTAGCTATATAGCAGTTTTTGAACATCCTAGTTCTCTATCTATCACAGCCATGACTGCAGAAGCCTCAGAAAAGTCAGCGGAGGAGGGCATGAGTTCGTCGGGCAGCGCTGGCACTTCAGGTACGCGATTTGACCTGGAGAAAGAGACAGAACTGCGCTTTGAGGTCGAAGCAGGAGAACGAGTCCAGCTCGAGCTGTTGTCCGGTCTGGCAGAGGTGTTCGGATCCGAACTGAACCGAAATAAGAAGTACACTTTTGGGCCAGGCTCTAAGATTGCTGTGTTCACCTGGCAAGGCTGCAGTGTGTCGCTGTCAGGCAAGACGGAGGTGAGAGGTTAACAATGTCAGTGGATGTATATAATGACATGGAATGCTAAATCAATTCAAACATGTCTTTTTTTGCATAAATATAGGTGGCTTATATCTCCAAAGATACACCCATGCTGCTGTATCTCAACACCCATGCAGCTCTGGAGCAGATGAGACGTCAGGCAGGGAAAGACAATGAGAGAGGCCCTCGGGTATGTAAACAAACTTCCCAAACAATTTGTTTCTAAAATTTGGAGTTGGTAAGAAAAAATACTTTTACTTAGCAATAGAAAGTATGCATTAAATAGATAAAAAATGACAGTAAAAAGACATTTATAATGTTATAAAAGATTACTATTTCAGATGAATGCTGTTCTTTTAAACTTTTTATTCATCAAAGAATCCTGAAAAAAAATCACACTTTCCACAAAAATATTAAGCACAACTGTTTTGGACATTGCTATAAAAACACTCCAACAAATCGGCATATTAGGATGATTTCTCAAGGATGTGACACTGAAGACTGGAGTAATGGCTTGTAAAAATTCAGCTTTGCCATCACAGGAATAAATTACATTTTAAGAGAGAAAACTTATTTTAAATTGTGATAATATTTCACAATATTAATATAATATAAATGCAGCCATGGTGAGCATAAGATAATTAATTAAACATTAAAAATATCTTACCAACTCCTTATGAACTTTTGAATAGTAATGTATATTTAATATAACAAATTAAACATGTTTTGTTGTCGTAGGTAATGGTTGTCGGACCAACTGATGTGGGAAAGACAACAGTTTGTCGAGTGTTGCTGAACTATGCTGTGCGACTGGGACGAAGGCCTACGCTGGTAGAACTGGATGTCGGCCAGAGCAGCGTAAGTAAATTATGCTTGGATGATCAATGCATCATCTGCTAAACATTACAGGCTTGTGAGACTTGAAGCATTATATGCATGTTTAATTGTTCTTGTCTGTAGGTCTCTGTGCCTGGAACTATGTCAGCTCTGTGCATCGAGCGTCCTGCTGATGTAGAAGAAGGTTTCTCTGTGCAGGCTCCGCTTGTCTTTCACTTTGGCTCTACCACACCAGGAACAAACATCAAACTTTACAACAAGGTAATGACAAAATTGCACTTAAGGGAGTGTTTTCTTTACACTTCAGTGATATACTGAGCTTTGGCCCATAAATTATTAGAACAGATTGAGCTTGGCACAAAATAGAAAGTTCCAAACTATCCTGGCACTGTTTAATCAATAATAACAAGGAGAAGATGCATTAATCTTTCTCTTAATGCAACTCTAAAGTCTTGTTCTTCTGCAATTATTAACACAAAAACAATAAAGTCACTTTCTGTAGCAGTAACTGAAGAAGTAGTAGTACTCACCAGTTGCATGTTGACATGACAATGATGAATCATCTTTTGCATTTTTAAGATCATTGCACAGCAACAGTATTGGTATTACTAGAGTGAAAGTGTTTACGCTTACTTCATGTATGTTCTTGGTCCATCAGTGCATGTTATTCTAAATGTAAAAATTTTTCATCTTTTTGTCTTTTTTTAATGTATAGTATGTACTTACTGTATTTATGTTACATACTGCTTAATAAAATATTATTAACTATTTTAATGTTACCATTTCTTTTTTGTGGTCAAACCTTTTTAGAAATAATACTTTTATTCAGCAAGGATGCATTAAATTGATCAAAACTGACACTAAAGACTAACACTGCTGTGCAATAAAAAATCAGTTTCAAATACATGTTGCTTTTTTTGAACTTTCAATTCAGAGAATCCAGAAAATAAAAACAGTATCATGGTTTCCCTTAAAATATTATGCAGCACAACTGTTTTCAACATTGATATTAATAATAAATGTTTCTTGAGAACTGAATTATAATATAAGAATGATTCTGAAACATAGTAATGACTACTAAAAATTCAGCTTTGCCATCACATGAATAAATATTTTATTAATAGTAATTTTAATTTGTAATAATATTTCACTGTTTCTGTTTTTTTTTTTAATAATTATGCAGCCTTGCTGAGCCTAAGAAACGTCTTTTGAATAACAGTGTATGTTAGAATACAGATGTAAAATGGGTTGTGAATGCTGTTTCATGTTGACTTTAAGTTGGTTCAGTATGCATCATCCAGACATATTAATAAAATGTGTAATAATGAGTCTCTTTTTTTCTCTTTGGGTGTGTAGCTGACTTCCAGCCTTGCAGAAGTGTTTTCTCAGCGCTGTGAGGTGAACCGCAGGGCTAGTGTGGGTGGCTGTATAATCAACACCTGTGGCTGGGTCAAAGGTTCAGGCTACCAGGCTCTGGTCCACTGCGCTTCAGCTTTCCAGGTGGATGTTGTGCTAGTCCTGGACCAGGAGCGTCTCTATAATGAGCTTAAACGTGACCTGCCACACTTTGTACGTGTCGTCCTTCTGCCAAAGTCCGGCGGTGTGGTGGAGCGCTCCAAGGACTGCCGACGAGAGTCACGGGACGAAAAGATCCGGGAATACTTCTACGGCTTCCGTGGAACTTCCTTTTACCCTCATGCTTTTGATGTGCGCTTTTCAGATGTGCGTATTTACAAGATCGGTGCACCCTCAATTCCAGACTCCTGTCTCCCTCTGGGTATGTCCCAGGACGACACCCAGCTCAAACTCGTGCCAGTCAGCCCTGGCAGGGATTTAACCCACCATGTGCTGAGTGTGAGTTCGGTGGATGATGATGCCGAGGTGGGTGCAGGACAGAGCAGAGGGATTTTAGAGAGTCCCGTGTGTGGTTTCATAGTTGTGACAGCAGTGGACACACAAGCTCAGGTGATGACGGTTCTTTCACCAGCACCCAGACCCCTGCCGCGACACACTCTGCTCATCATGGACATTCGTTTCATCGACCTTAAATAGAAGCATATAAGTCTAGCAGAGATCTTTACTCAAAAGGGACACCATCTTTTCACATATGTTAAGTTCTTACAAAATATTTATAGCTGTGTTTAATATTCAAAGGACAAATTTTAATTATTATGTACATAAGTAAAAGCTTCTGTATTTTTTTAAAAATAAATTCAATTGCAATTTCAATTGCAATTCCTTCTGAACAAACAATAAAACAAACCGAAACCTGTTTGACTATAAGTTATTCTGCATGCCAATTTTTTTTCTTTCAATGAAATTACTTACTTTGAGCAAACAAATCGAGCAATTAATTATTTTGGCATGCTATATATTGTGTAGACAAGAATCTCTTCCGGATCTTTTCCTGCATGTACTATACCGGTGTCCTTAAACGATGCTGGGGCCGAAAAAGATGATGATGATGCCTTGTTAAGGGTTTTATTTTTGGTTTATCAGACTCTGCATCGGATAAACGACTTGGGGAGTTTTCAGCCCCGGGCGTACACAGATCAAAAGCCGTTTCCCAGGCCGTAGAAAGACACGGAGATTAAGGGAGAGAGAGGATAGAGAGAGCTGAAGCTCCTCTCCCATCAGATAATGCCGCTGACCCGGGCCGGGATGCAGAAGAGAAACCGAGTTTCCAAATCGCACGATGTGTGAATAAACGCCAGCCATTTAAAGTACGTAAACATTCGGGATATACGATACTGAGTGAGTATATACAAGTAGATGACATTCATAATATATGTGTTGTTTGTGTAAATGCGTTTAGGCAGGACGCTGTTTGCTTTTGCTCTGTTTCGACATCGGATCGATATGGCCGCATTTGAGCTTCCTTCAGTGGACGCTCTAACAATTAGAGTCCGAGGCTTCGCTGTGCGGCCTAGTTAAACGGGACGGAAAACACAAGCCGAAAAGTTAAATGATCGTATTTTGGTGTGGTTTATAAGTTAATTGTGCAACTGTTTAATCAATATGCAGCAATATGTGTTTTGTAATCCAAATCGTCTTGTTTTACTTCGTAAGGTAGTGTTTTGGAGGACGATATTATTAGCTGAGATGATAAGCTAACCAAAATCGGACACAACCGT
Organism: Sinocyclocheilus rhinocerous; assembly: GCF_001515625.1. NCBI lineage: Eukaryota > Metazoa > Chordata > Actinopteri > Cypriniformes > Cyprinidae > Sinocyclocheilus > Sinocyclocheilus rhinocerous. The sequence continues at coordinate 1,966,919 of NW_015638958.1, read as the reverse complement.
AGTGTTTTTGACTCCAATTTTGTCTTTTTGTCTGAAATCGTTTATGCTTTGATATTAAATTAACCCGTTTGGTTTGTGTTTTTGCTGTAGTGAATTACTGTGTCACCTAATGAGTTGCCTACCTAGACAGAATCTTTGGGCATTATAGTTTTATTAAGGTGCGTGCAATCCACATATGATGCCCTGAAATGCTGTCTATGTAGATAGGCAGCTCACAAGGCTTTTAAATGTAAGATTTATTCTTACTCAAAATGCACTGCATTCATCTATATAACTTAGTCAACTGGACCTGACTTATAAACATCATAGCTAGCTTTTTTCCGTTAAAAGAAACCCCAATAAAGTCACTTTTGTAAGATTATTAAATTGTTAAAATGACCATTGTGGGTCAGTGACATCCTAGCATAATTTTACAGCTTGTTATTGATTATGTGGTCCAATCAGATATCATCTGACATCCATCATCCAGTTCATTGTTGATTAAAAGTCGATGTTCAGATATGAATTAACATGTTTATGAATTGATCAAATCTATATATAATTCCCATGTGAAGTGAATTAGTTTTCAGGTTGGTACTGTGAATGAAGAGAGCAGGAGTAGCTACAAGAAAAGAAGATTATGAGTGGTGTAATAAGGCTTGTGTTTACGAGGCTCAAGGTCACTGCTTGGTCAGTGTGACAGCAAACCCAAGGAGAAAAAGGGGATTGTAAAGGGGGGATGGGGTTGAATTGTATACACAAAACCTGGTGGAGAATACAGGAAAAAAAGAGGCACACCCTTTCCTGGTGAGTCAGAAGTTGTGACACAGGGCAGCAAAAGCGTGATCAGGTTTCAACATGATGTGTGTGTACATAGATGTAGCTTTCACAATTCATTGCTTTATGTTTCGCCTAGTTCATGTGATCATTCGTATGATATGGGCTGCTTGGAACCAGTATGGAGAACTTGAAGAATTTGAAAGATCAGGTCATGAGTTCATATCTACGTGTTTAATTATCTTCTCTTCTTATAGATACCGCTCAGGCCTGTTAAGGAATCAGAAAGGAGGAGGGCGGCATTTTAGACTCATCAGTCTAATCCTTGTGAGGAAGAAGGGCCTCATGGGACGCTATGCAGGGTTAAAATGGTTTTGCACGCTCATGAGTTACCACAACCAGAAGTTTTCAACCCTGGACACAAACGGATCGCGTGCAGTTGTGATGGTGGACACACACTCTGGTGTGGGCGTACATTTTTTGCACATGGACGTCTGAAACACAACTTATCATGTGGATATCTGCACTTGCAAGATTCATGTGACTTTGCAAACAGTGTTTTTCTGCTCACTTTTCGGCCAGTTTGTCTCTCATCAAAGTGTGAGCCTAGATCACCTGAGATTGGAGAATGAGCTCTCATTTAGGGCACAAGACATCAAGAGCTCCGTTTCATATTTTGTACTCGTAATTACGGTCTTTTCTTAGACGGACTGTTCCAGAGGGAATCCAGACACCACTGAGACTGTAGAAAGAGAGTCATATTTTTTGTCTTGTAGTTTCTTTTTTCTTTTTGTTTTACTGTATACCTCCCATCAAAACTGTTTTTTTTTTCCTTTTCTGTAGTCTAACGTCATGCTCACATGCACTCATCTGCTGTGATGCTTTGAGAGATTGAAGATTTGTCTCTGAGCGAGTACTTTATGAATGCCTGAACTCAAGTTGCTGCTTTCTTTGAGCTCTTTTTGGTGTAACATGGGGCTTACCGGAGATTTGCACTAAAAGAGCTTTGCTGTCACTTGATTTTCCTTTTATTGACCAAATCTTCTTACATTCAAGCCATATGAACTTATTTTTGATGAAACTAGAGCTATTTTTGTATTACAGTAAAGTCATAGTATCGCATATTATGTGTATATGAATTTAGTCTATTTTTTATGTATCAGCACAGACGTATACAAAAAGACATCTGCACTATTTTATGTTAAGGTTTGTTTTTTGGAAAGAATTGCACCTTGATTTATGAGAACATAATCTGTTTCACTAAATTTATTGTTATGACCATGGCTACACACCATCCTCACTCAGGTGGGAGACGACTTTCCTTCTCTCCCTGACGCCTCCCCCTGTTCCCCAGTTTTTTTGACGCCTCCAAATGCCCGTGGGTCTCAGTGTGGGCGGGGCTCTCGGAGACCCCTCCCCATCCCGCCCATTCCGCCCCAGTCGCTATGTGCCTGTGTCCGCAGCAGCCGCCTTCCTTGTGGGGGCCACAACGCTGTTTCTCTGTTTCACGTGAGTAGAACCTAAATTCATTAAAATACAAATCGAATATATCAGCAATACAGTAAGTGTAATGTGAGGCATCTCTGTGCAGATGTCCGTGGCTGTCAGAGCGGTTCTCCTCCTCCATTCCGCTCTATAATGCTGTGGTCTTCCTCTTCACACTGGCCAATTTCTGTATGGCCACATTCATGGACCCCGGCATCTTTCCTAGAGGTACACACTTATGTTTTATGCAATTTACATTGGGAAAACGTGAGTAAATCCTACTTAGTTTTGTGAAGGTGGGTGAAGAGAAATATCTGAGATATTTTTCACCCCAATCCTTATACACGATCTTAAAGATTGTGAAATTATTTTAATGATAATTAAGTAAGATTCCCCTGATAGATCTATATCAGTATCTATATTATATTAATATACTAATAGCAGTTACCATAGTTATTACCATACCCAAAAAGTGTTTTCTTATTATCAGTTAAAACAAATATGATGGATACTAACAAATGTACACTACTGTTCAAAAGTTTAGAGTCAGGAAAATCTTTTTTCAAGAAATGAATGCTTTTATTCAGCAAGGACAAATTAATCAAATTTGTCAAAATTAAAACAAATTGATCAGAAGTGACAGAAAAGACATTTATAATGTTACTATAGATTTCTATTTCATATAAATGCTGTTCTTCCAACAACTTTCTATAAATTATTAGGATATTTATTAAGAATCTTAAATCTTAAATGTATCATGGCTTCCAGAAAAATATTAAACAGTACAACAGTTTTCAACACTGATAATAATAAGAAATGTTTCTTGAGCAACAAATCAGCATATTGATTTCTGAAGGATCACGTGACATTTAAGAATTCAGTTTTGCCATCAAATTAATATATTACAATATTTTCAGTTGTAATAATATTTTACGCAGTAATGGTTTTTACAGTATTTTCGATCAAATGAATGCATCCTTGATGAGCGTAAGAGACTTCTTTTGAAAACATTACAAATTTTACCGACCCCAAACTTTTGATCAGTAGCATATTTATATACAGAATCCAAAATTTGTACACTTGTAAACTGCACACTTTGTAAATAACATATCTGCACACTTATAACATATCTGTACTTTTATCTAAACAATTACATTTTTTATCTATACTTCTATTTCTGTATATAGTACATTATTTAATTTCAGTTTTTTTTTCTTACATTAGTGTTATATTCCATCCCTACTGTGTTATTCCTATGTATGTCTGCACTATCATGTATGTCTGCACTATGTCTGTACTTTCTTCTACACTGGAAGCTCCTGTCATCAAGTCAAATTCCTTGTGTGTAAACATACTTGGTAATAAAGCTCTTCTGATTCTGATTTTACAAATACATTTTTTTGCACATTAAAATAAACATTACTTTCACGTGTCGTAAGTATAATATAAAAGAAACCTCAGTGGTCCTCAAATTAGGCTTAATTTTTTTAATGCAAAATATACTTTTCTTATATTTTTGTGTTGATTTTGTGGTGAAGTATGATGTGAACGCTGAAAACAGCAGTTTTAATGAGATTGTATGTTTTGCAGCTGAAGAAGATGAGGACAAAGAGGATGATTTCCGGGCTCCGCTTTATAAGACGGTGGAGGTGAGGGGCATTCAGGTGCGGATGAAGTGGTGCTCCACGTGTCGCTTTTACAGACCACCGCGCTGTTCACACTGCTCCGTGTGTGACAACTGTGTGGAGGTACATGCACATTCATCATAGGTTCACACTAAACAAACTCTTAAAGGGTTAGTTCACCCAAAAATGAAAATTAGCCCACAAATTACTCACCCTCAAGTCATCCTAGATGTATATGACTTTCTTCTTTCAGACGAATCCAGTCGGAGTTATATTAAAAATAGTCTTTGATCTTTCAAGCTGTTTAATGCTCCGGGGGGTGAACAAAGGCCTCCTGTAGCGAATCGATGCGTTTTTGTAAGAAAAATATCCATATTTAAAACATAATAATCACTTTAATCTAGCTTGCGCTAACAGTTGTACACGGAAGCAGTTCCGGGCGGATGACGTATAAGTTCAGAGTTGCGCATGCACCGGTGAGTCTCGTGAAAACCAACATTTGTTAACAGGAGCAAAGGAAGCAAAGTTTCCTTACTTTAGCAAAGGAAAACCAGTCTCCTCTTGGCTTATATCGAAATCCTCTGACATTCTTCTTTACAAATCCTCGTTTTGTACTTCTAATAAGTGACCGTAGTTTTGTTTTGATCTCTCTCCTGCGCTTCCGCGTTCCTCACTTCTGAGCGCATGCGCAAAGCTGACCTCATACGTCATGCTCCTGGAGCTGCGTCCGTGTAGGACTGTTGGCGCAAGCTACATTAAAGTGATTATTACGTTTTGAATATGGATATTTTTCTTACAAAAACGCATTGATTCGCTACAGGAGGCCTTTGTTCACCCCCCGGAGCCGTGTGAGACATTTTTTTTTATGGATGGGCACTTTTTATTTAACTTCTTTTGGACTGATGCATGCAACACCTGCTGAGTGGCATTAAACAGCTTGAAAGATCAAAGACAATTTTTAATATAACTCCGACTGGATTCGTCTGAAAGAAGAAAGTCATATACACCTAGGAGGACTTGAGGGGGAGTAATTTGTGGGCTAATTTTCATTTTTGGGTGAACTAACCCTTTAAGTGTTTCGATTTAAGTCTTGACATTTTTGTTTTGTTTTTTATTGTCTAAACGCATGTTTGCATGTGTGTTTGTGTTTAGGAGTTTGACCACCACTGCCCATGGGTGAACAACTGCATTGGCAGGAGGAATTATCGTTATTTCTTTCTGTTCCTGCTCTCGCTCACTATTCACATTATGGATGTGTTTGGCTTCAGTCTGCTGTACATCCTCCATCACACTAAACAACTGGACCAGGTCAACTCTGGAGTCACGTATCCTTTACGTATATAACGCACTCATATATGCATGTAATCTCATGAATACACATCAGCCTCTTCATTGTTCTTTGGTATCCTTAACGCACTACTCAGTATGGCGGTGATGTGTGTAGCTGGTCTGTTTTTCGTACCGGTTGCGGGACTCACTGGGTTCCACACTGTCCTTGTTGCCAGAGGGAGAACAACTAACGAACAGGTGGTTTGTGTGTTCGGGTGTGTCCCTTGTCCACATTGTATGTGTTTGGTCAAACAGAATGATGTTATTTTTCTGCCTGATTTCTAAGGGTGTGATCTCAAATTTCCTCTCTTCACCCTCAGGTGACTGGGAAGTTCAGGGGTGGCGTTAACCCCTTCACACACGGGTGCTTAAAAAACATTGCACACGTGCTGTGTAGTTCACAGGCTCCCAGGTTCACAAATCTTACTTCCTAACAAATAAAGATGTGTTTTGCAGATTGTGTTGGAATTAAAGTTCTAATTTTATACGCACGTTTTTGTACAGGTATCTTGGTCGCTTGCGAAAGCCTCATTCGGTTCAGGTCCAGCCACCATTTCTGCGGCCACCTCTATCTGAAGCGCAACTAGCAGCTAAAGTTCTGGATAATGGCATCCAACAGGTACAAACACATTATCATACACTTTGTTTTTTTATGCTAACGGTCATGGTTGACAGCGGCAGTGCTTTCCAAATGGATTAGATATGTAATGGTATTTTTTTTTACTTTTGTGCAGTGTAAATAGATTTGAAAATATAATAGATAAACAATATAAGTTAAAGCATGTTATGTTAATGCTTGCCTGCTTTTTACCATGTTTACAAGGTGTGATGTGTGCTACTGATCTAGGCTGCGTTTCCCAAAAGCATCGTAAGCCTAAGTAGGTTGTAGAAGCATTGCCACCAATGGTCTCTACGATCAACTTAGCTTACGATGGTTTTGAGAAACTTAGCCTTGGGCTGGTAACTGAAAGGTTGTAGGTTCAAAACCTACAAATCCATAAAGTTAAACAATGATCGGTAATAATTTTGAATGGTATTTTTGACGCATATATGAATTTGTTTCATTGAATCTTTTTTATTAATGTTGGGCAGCCAGTAAGTGGTCATTAAATTATTTATATAATGAATGCTAAATTTATATTATTAAAATATTTATTATGAATGTTATCTGTATCTGTTGTAGCCTAATAATTATTATTCACATTGGTTGTAATACTCAATATCAGTTGAACTTTTTCAGCCTTAGTTCACAAACTTTACACTAATCTAATATTTGTCATAGTCTTGTTTTGTCTATGTAGAGAGATGAAATTAGTTAACTTTCTTTTGAAATTTGTTGACATACATGTGAAAGATCTCAGATAACAGTAGGTTTGTAAAATCCCTTTAGATGAGTAGGCTATTTTTGTTAAGAGTTGCTCTGTGTGTGTGTGTACTTCAGTCTAAAAGTAGTTTGGAGATAATGGAGAGTCAGTCCACTGATGCTGATCCCCCTCCACCACCTAAACCAGAGCACAGATATCCTGGGCTGCCTCACACACAAAATGAAGGTTAGTGCATACACAGACATTTTTATAACTGTCAGATCATTTACAGCATCACTACAGCATTTTTTGGCTTTTTTGTGTTATGAAGCATATTAATGCCAAGATCTTATTAAATGGAATCAGAACCTGTTTTTCAGGATAAACCATTGTTTTATGTTAATCATAGATGCAAACTGGGGGGGTCTTACAAGGGTTAGACTAGTCTTAAAAAGTGAATCAAATTTTTTCTTCAAGACTGGTCATAACTTCAAATTCAGTTATGAAAAGGTAGATTGGTCTTATTTGTATTGGAAAAGTAAGACTGATTACCCCTTGGTAACTGCTAGTTGGTCAAACTAGCTCTTAAGACAGTCTTAACATGGTGGCTAAGTTGATGCAACTGACCACTGGTTGTTTCAATAAGTTTTGTATAGTATTTTCTTTATTTCAAAAATTGTGTCTAGAAAGGGTAATATTTTATGTATTTGAGGTCTGAGATGTGGGAACGGTAAAGAGAGAGGGCAAACATTTTGCATTTTAGGACATATAAGGTAATAAAAAAAAAGTAGACCCTTTACAGATTGAAATGCTGTATTACTCTTATATGTACGATCAAGTATGAAGGAGCATTTTAGTTATTTTCGCTGTCATCATTCAAATCTGCAAAAAGTTCCGCCGCCGGAACTGTCGACCCCAGGAGGTTTTAAATATCTTTAAAAGAAATTCTGCCTAGAGCATGTCCCCGATCTGTTCTCACCTTTTTTCCCGCTTTGTTTGCATCTCTGGTTAATTGTGTATTTTGTTTCCAATGTACTATGCTTTAATTGTATTCAATTAATAGGAATTTTAAATCTACATGAGCCATATTATAAATATTCAAATAAATATTTAACTTTTATAACTGTTTTTGCATCTTTTCTTCCAATCAGAGTGCAGCTTGCTGACTGAGGCTCCACCCACACCTTCATTGTATAAATACAGGCAGGCCTACAGCAGTCCAGGAAAAAACCACACGGCCTCAACACATTCCAGCAAGGTAAGTCTAAGTGCAGTACACACAAATACAGGCAAGTTCAGGTACTGAAACTTGGAATTTTTTATTTTTTTTTGATACAACCGTGATCTACTGCGCTTGAGGTTTGCATTGCATTTTTTTGTTTTGTTTTTGTTAATACATTGAATCCTTTCTTTTATTATTTTTCTTGAATATCTGAAATCACTGGCAGTCAGTGAGCGAGTAAGTTTAGATGTGAGTTATCCGTTGTTATGGTGTGTTTTGCACCTTGCTCTTGTGTTTCGTCATTTTGACTCTGCAGTTGTTGCGTTTGATTCAAGCTGGACTCTCTCCTGTTGCTGTTTTCCTCTCGTTCTGAAGCATAACTTGAATCCTTTCCTTTCCTTCATCCATTCTGTAAAAATGGCATGAATTTAGTGTCAAATCCTCCTTGATGTTTTAAGCATAATTTATGTGCATTCATACGTTCCTACAGAGCCCCTAAGAGGACATGGTGATGGAAAAAAATATGAGATGGGAGAAAATATGAGAAAAAATGTTTCAAAGCTTTTGTGTTCATTCACAAAACTTTTGAATTTGCAATGCTCACTTGCAATGCTTTTGCACTCCCCCAAAAAACTTTTGAGTTTCCTCGCAAAACTGTTGCAATCGTTCACAAAACTTTCCAGTTTTTGGAGGTTTGTCTGGTAAGGGGAAAAAAAGTTTTTTTAGAAACCATATTAAATATTTTTGTGTTTAAATGTCAGAAAAAAAATAAAATAAGTGGAAAAATTAAATTTTAGTGCTTCTGTTTGTTTTGTGTTCCCCCAAGAAACATGTTCACTCACAAAACTTGTGAGCTAAGAATAAAAAATGATTAATGACATTGATTATTTTACAAACAATATAAGATATTTTGTTGAAATGTGTGATAAAATATTAGATAAATAGTGTTTCAGTGTTTTGTTCACGTGCAAATCTTTTGCATCCCCAGAGACACTTTGCATTTGCTTGCGTATAAATATACGCTCGCTGTGTTCCATTCTGAAAGGCTCATCCCTATGCCCTACTCCCTTCATCTTTAAAGGGTTTACCCTCCAGAGTTACAGCTTCAAAAGGAGGAAGGGGACCAAAAAAACTGTTCCTTGGAATGCACTTCTGTATCATCTTGCAGAGCCAATTTAGGAGGTACCATAGTCGCACAATTAAACCTGTGCAAAGAGTGATGGGAGCAAAGGTTCCATTAGTTGTACCCTTCGAAATCCTTCATTCAGCAGGGCCCTTTTAAGTGGCCAGTTTTGAGCTCTTTGGATTGGAACTACTGTTCAATATGGCGGCCATGATTGTTCTTGTTGTGGATTTATCCTATTAGGAACGCATTGATAGTTTTTCCATGATAATTTTTACGAGCAAACACAAAAGTTTTGGAAAGAATGCAGAAGCATTGAAATATTGTCCTCCAACCTCCAATATTTTGTCCATCACCATGTCCCCTTAGGAACTCCGTACGTCCTTTTATACGGTGTGGTTTGCTCAAACTTTCAGTTGTGTGCCATCTTTCATGTCTTTGGTGATGCTTCAGCTCCTGGGAACGTTTGGAGTACCGTTTCTGTCTTTCTTTTTTCCTCTCAGATGAGTCGAGGGAACAGTATGACCGAGTCTCCCTCTGTCCCCGTCACCACTGGGCAGCCCAGCTACCGCTCAGACCCCAGTTTGTCAAGCCGAGGGGGTGCAGGGTTCCGTGGGGGAGGGGAGGGAGGTAGAGCAGGCTCGGGGGGCCTGGGTGGGGCCTCTGCGTTTGGTGGGCGATCCTACCCTTCTTTTACCGACACCCTACTCCAATCGGCAGCAGCCTCTTGCTCCTCAAGCCTTCGCTCCGCCCATACGGCCCACAATGCCCTCGGGCCTCTCATCTCTGAGGGTACGACCTCCACTAGCTACAAGAGTTTAGCCAATCAGACACGCAACGGCAGCTTGTCGTATGAAAGTCTGCTGACGCCCTCCGAAAGCCCGGAGTTCGAGTCTGCTGCTCACGAGCTGTCCCCGCCCAGACCGCACCCTCCGCACTCTCTTAGCACAGCACCGGGGGCCCCGCCTATTTTGGGGTACACGTCCCCTTTCCTGTCGGCTCAGCAGAGGGAGGGCTCTCTCCAGGCCTGCCCTGCCCCCCTAAGACCCTCCCCCAACAGAGCTTTCCTGCGCCCAACAAGCTCACCCCCTTCTCGGGCTCCGCCCCTTTCTCCTCACGCTCGCTCATTGGGCTCCCCTCCTCCTGGCCCCGCCCCTGGCCATACACCTCTGGGCAAATCACTGTCCTATGGAGGTGGTGCCGAATTACAGCACCGCCCCTCTAGCTCAGGGGGCGGGACTCCGATGCTGAAGTGAGTAATGCCGTCTCTCTCTTTCCCCCCTCAGAAAAACCTGCACGCCTGTGTGTGTGTGATGGTCAAGTAGAACATTGAGGTCCAGTGTTCATGTTTGTATTCATTTGCTTTGGTCTCTCTTCTTCTCTTTGTTCAGTAACACTGTCTCTTTCTTCCTGCAACCCATGGCCACTCTGCTGTCCCTTGAATTTCTGTACACTCCCTCCATCTTTCTCTGTCCTTTTTCCTTCTCTGTTCTCATTCTTTACGTTCATCTGCTCTCTTCTGCCCTCCCCTCCTCCTGCCTTGTGGCCATAAGGATGACTCTGTCTCTGTGCTAAGGTTCGTCTCATTTTGCTTGTTATTTTGATGTCTTAAAAGTCAACATGAAACTGAAATATACATTATTTTCATTGCATTCCTAGTTTTACATTAGTGCACATGAAAAAAAAGTTAGGAAGTTAAGACAAAAAGTTTGAAACCATTTTTTGGCTGACATTGCCAAGGCGGGGTGGATTATTTATTATGTTAACCAATAGACTAATAGCTATTTAACCATTGTTTTAGGCTACTGTTATAGCTCAGATATCCTTTCTAAAATCTTAATGTGGTATTTTCATTAGTAATATAGAGTGCTGCAGTGATGGTAGACCAACCTGTAAGTTAGCATCACTCTTGGTTCCCTTGGGGAAAGTTTTAAAAGAGTCATCTGAAGTAAAAAGTCACTGTAAATGTAGCTAAACAGTCGCATTACTTCAACATTCGACAACTGCTTCAAAAATAAATTCCTGAAAGTTTGAGTTAGAATAGTTTGCAAGATCCATGATTATAAACACAACGAGTCTGTAAATCGAACGAGTAGATAGGTTTACCTATTAAGTGTAAAGACATTTAATGTCCCCGACAACCTCTCTAACCAACTCTTTCAAGACAAGTAAAAGCTTAAAAAAAATTACAAGGGGTTGTTTTATGTCATAGAATACAATGTAAAACTATCTTGCAATTGGTATTCTGTGAGGTATTGTACATTGCTGTGAATTTTGCTGATTTCTCACCGAGATAATGTTATTCAACTGGCTAACTGTATGCCATCATTTTCTGGTCAAAGTGTGTTTGTTTATAGCTATATAAATTCCAGATTGTTTCACTTTTTTATTAAATATATTTTTTTCTTATTAAAATGTTTATAAATACTGATAACAATATAAAATACATTGCTAAAAATAAAAATCGATCATTATTTTATACCATTGAACAGTTTTCCAGTGCATTGAGGGCAAGTGAAACAGAACTAGCCTTTAGAACTTGATTTTTGTAAAAAAAAAATTGATTTTGAGTTTCCAAACATTTGCAGATAAAATCATTTCATAACATTATGGAAATAAAGTGGCTTGTAAATGTCGATTCATGTTGACTTCAAACCTAGTTTGCAAATGTCTTGCTTGGGTTGTGTCTGTTGCATTTAATACATCCAGTATAATCCCTACAACACTTTCAATGCATCCAAAATGTTTTTGGTTAAATTATTACCTTTTTCACATGCATCCTATTTAGGTTAACCTATTTCTATCTTTTTTTTCCCCCTCCCACCAAATATTCAGCTCGACTATTAAACAAAATGTGGCCAATCATAACACCCACTCACACAAACCTGCAGGAGGGGTGAAGAAAGTGACTGGTGTTGGAGGAACGACCTATGGGATTTCAGTATGACAGTTTTTGCCCTCTGAGCTTCAGCCGGATGGATGTAAAGCTGCTCAACCGAACATGCAAAAAAGCATACAAGACTACAAGGAGAAATCGTAAGTGTTTCCCAGTCAAAGTTCATCAGTCACTGTGGAGGATGTACACTGAGAACATGGACCAGTGAAGACGAATCTTACAGAGTTTTGTTTTCTGAATATTAATATGGTCATATAATAATAAAAACAAATCCCACAGACTTTCTTAGTTATTTAAAGAATCATTTGGTACTTCAATGTATTACCTACCGATTTATACGCAAGACTGTCCAATGATCAATGGACATTCAGCCTTAGTAGGCGGGACCATGTGAGACACACTGATGCCTCATTCAGAATGACGTCAACAGAAACCACAAGCCTCTCAGCAGTCCGCCAATAAGCATTTGAAACATTGACTACATAAATCACTGTTCAGTCTTGCATATTCCATAGTGCTCTGTTTCAAACCCCCAAAGAGACAGTTCACCAAAAATGACAATTCTGTCATTGTTTTCCAAACCCATATTGCTGACATTCTGTAGAAGAAGATATTTTAATGAATGTTCACGCTGCTCTTTTACAGACGATAGTGTCCACATACTTTCCAGCTCCAACAAAGACAAAAAAGGCCATAAAACTGGTCAATCCCACTATGGGGAAACTTCCAAGGGGCGCTTCGAGATGACTTAAAATGGTTTAAAATAAGAAATTAAAATGCTGTAAAGTCATATGACAGCTGACAGATGCAAAATGCAACAGTTGTTGTGGCAAGTTTGAAAACGTTCATGTGTGCTGATCACATAACTTTCATTTTTGGGTGAACTATTTCTTCTTTTTTTCTCCATTATTTTATACAGGTACAGATGTATATTATAAGTATTAAGTTTGATAAAGAAGATAATATTAAGATGCAGGCATATATGATGTATGATTGTTTGTTTTAGGTTGGATGGTGTTTGTCATATTTATATGGCTGCATCAGCCAGATGAAATTGTCAGCCAAAGAAACTCGGTCTGTTTGACGGATAGCACACTCGGCAAGTAGGAGTGAATGTATCTAAAGACACACAAGTTACTAGAGCACAAAATATTAAGCGAAAGATTATTTACATTAAGTACTGAATATATCGTATGCAAATTGTAACTTTGTGTCGGCGTGTCCACCAATCAAGAGCCATAATCTCTTGACAAATGGTCAGCCAATCACAAGAGAGTTTATTTATTTAGCCGGAGGAGGCCAGTGCAAGTACATGCACCATCATATAGATTAAAAAATTTCATTCTTTTATGTTGTTTGAACTTTTTTTTTTAAACTGGACATTGGTTAAAATAAACAGCCAGAGTACAGTGATTGTCTCCTCATAGATATATAAGTTTGATTGTATTTGTCAATGTGAGAGAATGAGTGTGAAATTTTATTTGAACTAAGAGCACATTCCAACTATCCGTTTGGTTCAGATCAGAGGTCGTTCACGTCTTTTGTCTGCTTTTTGAGATCTGAGGACCGGTCAGTGTAAGATAAACCGCTTATGCAGAGACACAAACAAGTTTTTTATCTTTTGTCATTTCCACCATGGCCTTATGATGCCTTTTAACTGTTATCAAGGGTGTTTCAGTCTGCATAATTGGCTCCTAGAGATGACAGATAGAGGATTGTTGTGTTGGGTTTTGGGTAAGAATGCAGACTCGTTTAACCCTTCTGTATTCCTTTAATGCAGCTGACTCTGAGTCACATGAGCAACACATTTTCAACAGAACAATAAACAACAGAATGAACACGAGCTGAGTTTCCTCATTTTTTTTTTCAGTACTATTTTGTCCTGATGTGTCTGATAATCAGCGGCTGGTTCAAGTGTAAATGAAACGTTCAATACAGGCACCGGTTTCACTTATATCAAGCACCATCTGCAAACGCATCTCTTGTTCGGGAGAATTCGGCAGCAACTTGTGGTTTAAGTACTTTTGGGATTTGGTTAAGTACACGTGGTAATCCTTTGGCAAAAGCCACTAAGGCTGATACAAATCTTCTAGCTCTGTACCTTTCTGAGGTCAGGCAATATGCAGACGGAGGCCTCAAGAAATAAACTGAAGGAAAAGAAAAGCAAAAAACACTATGAGGAGGCAGCAGGCTCTCAAATATATACTCTTAATTAAATTGATTGTGGGGAAAAACATTATTAAGTGGTTCCTTTAGATGGAAGCCCAAACCTGCATAAATAAAAATGAATACATAAATGTAATAATAGGGAAATTAAGGAATATATGACTTGTTAAATGTAGTGCTATTTTTGTATTATTTTCTTCTAAAAAATTTTATTTATTCATTTATTTGTATTAATTTGCATTCATTTATTTTTACATTTTATTCTCGCATGTACTTATTTCCATATTTATCTCTAGAAGTAATACAAAGCACAAAATAAACTGTAAAAGTATTTTTTATTTTAAACTGAAAAATGTACATTTGCATTTGTGTAGCAGGGATATTTAACATGTAAATATCATAATTATTCTGGTTAATATAAAACAATTCCTTTTGTACAGTCTTTTCAATCTGGTAAGAGGAAAATACATTCATGTACAAAAGTCTAAATTATATGTTAAAAGTCCAGTTATCATAGTCAAGTTCTGTATTAATATAAAGACAATGACAAAGTTAACTGGTTTTAATCAAACTTCATGTTTACTTAAAAAGACAGTTCATGCAAAAATGAAATTTCTGTCATCAGTTATTCACCCACATGCAATTCCAATTTGTTTTTCTTCTGCATAATACAAAAAAATATTTTGCCTATCATTAAATTCCATTTTATAGACAAAAATATCTTCTCAACATATATTATGTTCAACAAAAGAAAGAAAGTCATGCGAGTTTGGAACAACATGAGGGTGAATAATTTATGACAGAATGTAATTTTTTGGGTGAACCCCTACCCTTTAATAAAAAATGTAAATCCAGAAGAATCAAGTACACATCAGTGGATCATCACAGTCTGAATGGTGCTCGTTTTACATTTAACCTTCACCTGAAAGCATGACAAGCTGGTGTGACTGTAAAATTACTGAGCAGTTACTGATGCTGACGCTTCCTTGGGTCGCCAATTAGCTGAAAAGAAAATGTTTAATAGAAATCAAATCAGCTAGATTATAAAAATAATGTTACCAACCAAGAGCACTAACACATATTTCAAGCAATCAAACACTCATTTTATTCAAAGTGAGTGCAAAAGATGGCAAACACACTTAATCAGGGGGCGTAAATGCATGCTGATCTGGCAGCTGGCAGTACCAGGCAACTAGTGTCATCATCTATCTCTTTCTCCTTAAATATGCCAAGATCCTGTCTAGCGTGCTCTAATATTACAGCACTGAAGCTCTTCTATCCCAGCATCCTCTGCCCTGGCATCAGAGCCCAGAAGAAGCAAAGACGGTCAGCCAACTCAGACAAACAAAAAGACCTCAGACGCTTGTGAATGCAGACACAGATCAGTCTCATTCACAGACGGTGACTACCAGAGATGGGAACACATAGTCTCAGAGGTTGAAATGGAGGAAAAAGGGAGGAGGAGAAGGCTTACGTTTTCTTCTCTTTGTCTTTTTTGAGGGCAGAGGAGCCTTGAAGAGACTGTAGGGTTTCAGCAGCCACTTTCCTCCTGTTGAAGGTGTTCATTTCCTCCTCGAAATCTCTACGCTTCTCCTCCAGGTTCCTCTTCTCCTCCTGATGTGTACGTTTCAGCATCTCAAATCTCTCATGCAGCTGGGAATACAGAACAAGATACTCAGTATTTTGTTTTATTTTTATTTAAATTTTAATTCCATTATTATTTAACCGATTAACAGTTTACAGTGCTGAAATACTTATTTTTTTTATTATTTTAATATTTTAACATTTTAATTCCATTATTATTTAACCGATTAACACAAGTGCTGAAATACTTGCAACTGTATTTACTTTAATCAAGAAGGGTTTATTGTATATATATTTTTTAGATATTTTTTAACTTATTTAAATAAAAGGTGACATGTTTTTAACGATTTTGTTTAGATTTTATTATTTACTAAAATGTGATGAGTATTTAAATATTTTATTTTTAATTAAACATTGTATTATTTAATAGAAAGTGAATTCATTTTAAGTTAATAAAAACTGTTATTTAAGATTTTGTTTTGCTTTAGCCTTTAATAAAAGTCACAGGTATTTAAAGATTTTGTTACTATTAAAGTAAAAATTTTACTATTAAACTATAAATTTTTTTTAGGTTATTTAATTAAAAAGTATGTTTTGTATGTTAGTGTTTTTATTTTAAATTTTAATAAAAAGTGACAAGTATTACTTTTTTATTATTATTTTACTCTAAAGCCATGTCTGCACTAAAGGCAGATATAATGTTGTTTTACATGACCATTTATATTAGATTAAGGCTAGTACAAATAACATATTGTCTTGAAATGATGCCTTGAAAAAAAATAGTGGTTCTTACCTCTCTCTCCTTCTCTTTTAGTTCAGCTTCTGTCTCCTTCACTTTGTTGACAAACATCTGTCTCATCTGCTCCTCCTTGAGTTGTAACTCACCAATGAATTCTCTCCTCTTGGCCACATATGTCTCCTGCAGACTGTATGTGAGGACAGATGTTTCAGTTCACTTGATGCCATGACTGTGACGACTATGCAATTGACTATAAAATTGTGTTATATGCTCTTCTTGAGAAGAAGTTGCAGTACCTGAAGGGTTCGCTGTCAGGGTCGGTGTCTTTGAAGCCCATCTCCTCCAGTTTGCAGCGGCGGTACAGCTCATAGTGTCTGGCGTGGGTCTGGTCCCTCAGGTCCAACATGTTGACACGAATTAGCATCTCTCTCAGCTTTACAAAGTCACAGTGACTCTCGTTCTCCACTGAGGACAAAGCCCAGAAATAATAATTTCACTGATAATCTGATGTAGTTCTCATGATGTCTACAGTAATCAAGACACAGTTTGCTGCTTGTTTTGCTTTAATGTTGACAAACTACTACAGGATGCACTGTGATGTCTAAACGGACATACTGTGTACTTATAAGAATAGTTTTGTTTGAAATATTTACTCGCCCTCATGTCGTTCCAAACCTGTATAAGTTTCTTTCTTATGTTGAACATGAAAGAAGATATTTTGAAGAATGCTGGTAATCAAACAGTTGATAGTCCCCATTGACTTCCATAGTATTTCTTTCCCTACTATGGAAGTCAATGGGGACCAACAACTGTTTGGTTCTTCAGAATTCTTTCAAATGTATTATTTTGTGTTCAACATAAGAAAGAAACTCATACAGGTTTGGAATGACACGAGGGTGAGTAAATGATGACAAAATGTTCATTTTTAGGTGAACTATCCCTTTAATAATGCTGCCTTGAAATCATGTTTGAAATGGTCAAATTTGTGAGATGCAAATTGGTATTGGTCGTAATTATGATTTCATTTTGAATGCAGACTGTACAATTAGTTTGTATGCATTATGTGTACTTTTAAAAAAGAAGAGTAATAATGTCCTATTCATTTACACTACCGTTTAAAAGTTAGGGGTAACTATGATTTTCTCTTATGCTCACCATGGCTGATTTATCTGATCAAAAATACAGTAAAACAGTAATACTGAAAAATATTTTAACAATTTTTAATAACTGTTTTGTATTGTTAAAATGTACTTTATTTCTGCAATGCAAAGTTGAATTTTCAGCATCATTACTCCAATCTTCAGTGTCACATGATCCTTCAAAAATCATTCTAATAAGCTGATTTGCTGCTCAAGAAATATTTCTTCTTATCAATGTTGAAAACAGTTGTGCTGCCTAATATATTTTTTGGTTTGAAAGTTCAAAACAGCATTTATTTCAAATATATTTTGTAATAATGTAAATGTCTTTACTGTCATTTTTTGATCAATTTAATGCATCCTTGCTAAATAAAAGTATTAATTTATTTTCCAAAAAAAATAAAAAATAAAAACTTGGATGAAACCATTTGGATGAAAGCATAATATACACAGGTAAAGTATCAAGTGCAACCTTTTCTATTCATTTGCGCTAAAAAGGTTTATCAGTAAATAAAAAAGAAAATACAGCATTGCCCAATTTATCATTTTTTGTCTAAAAGTAAGACAATGATAAATATCTTTATATACTATTAGCAGCAATACCTACCCTCCACCACTCCCCACGGATACTGTCTGGCCCGCACCATTTTGTTCCCAATTTTAACCTCTTCACTGCTTCCAATCACAGCAAAAGGAAGATGTGCCTGCAACACAAGTCACTGGCTCAACATTAAAGATGCCAGTATAAGAGCATATAGTGTGTGTCTGTTCGGATCAATAGCAAAACATCATATCTGATATTATGACATATATTTTTACCCAAGCTTCTCTTACATTCATAGAAGAGTTTATTTCAGCCACAGCTTCATCATCTGTTGGGAACTGGTAGATCTGAACACCATTGCTGACCAGTTCACTCATGATCTTGATCTTAAATTTTTGAAGCTCGCTCTTGGATATAGTGTCTGCCTTCGCTATGATGGGAATAATGTTGACCTGTTTGGAAACGGAAAAAATGGATATACATTAATTCTATGTATATAAATTAAGATTTGATGAGGTATTTAATACACGAGTTTCACAATTTGAGTTGAATTACTGAAATAAATGAACTTTTCCACGACATTCTAATTTATTGAGATGCACCTGTATATAACAATCACTTTGTGAACACTGTACCTTGCTGTCCAGCTTCTTCATGGTGACTAAGTCCAGAGATTTCAGTGAGTGACCGTTGGGAGCAATAAAATAGAGGCAGATGTGGATGCGTGAATCGTGATAGTTATAAAGTGAACGCTTAATTTTAAGTTCTTCTTCAAGGAAGGTTTCAAACTGAGCATCGATGTAGTCCACAATAGGTTTATAACTGCAGAGAAACAAGACAAGACTTTGGTACTTCATTATCGATGTCAGTGGGTTACTCATTATCATATATTTAACTTAAAGGGCTAGTTCACCCAAAAGTGGAAATTCTATCATTAATTACTCACCCTCTTGTTGTTCCAAACCGGTAAGGTAAAGTTATGAAGCTACGAGAATACTTTTTTGCGCAAAGAAAACAAAAATAATGACTTTATTCCACATTTTCGTCTCTACTCCGTCACTTGTGGACGGTGTTCATGACAGTATCATGACACGAGCGTGTGGCCGCAACATGGTCGTGTCATGGTACTGTCCTGAACGCGCGTCCAAAGTGACGCAGTAGAGACGGAAATGTGGAATAAAGTCATTATTTTTGTTTTCTTTGCGCAAAAAAAATATTCTCGTAGCTTCATAACTTTACAGTTGAACCACTGATGTCACACAGACTACTTTGTCCATCATCTTGGTACTTTTCTGAACTCATATTTCATCAAAAATATCTTAAATTGTGTTCCGAAGACGAACGAAGGTCTTACGGGTTTCGAACAACACGAGGGTGAGTAATTAATGACAGAATTTTCATTTTTGGGTGAACTAACCCTTTAAGTCTCAAGTATTACCTTTCTTCTTTATTAACCTGGTCGCCAAATCCCACAGTGTCTACAATGGTTAGCTGTAAATCCACATTGCTTTCCTGCAGGCTGTATATTCTGGGGCGCAAATGCACACCATTCTGGAAGTGGCTGGCCTCTTCATTCTCGAACGTTGTGTTAAATAGCGTGTTCATTAATGTAGATTTGCCTATGCCAGTTTCACCTGTAAAAGAGGGCATAGTCTTTTGTATCGATTTTATTATTTACATACCAGGTCTGCAGAATCTTAAAAGCACTTTCTCCTCACCTATGCAGAGAATGTTGAAGCTGAATCCTTGGCTCGCTGATTTGCTGACCAGCTGATCAGGAAGACTGTCAAAACCCACATGACCGCTGAGAGAGAGAGTCCTCATCTCCTCACTCTGAGAAATTACAACAGCAAAAAAAGTTTGACATGACATACCAGGACATTTTGAGAGCGTCATGAATAATTGCTACAAGTGCTTTTGTAAAAAAATATTCAATGTACAAAATGACATTATAGTGGATTTAAATTTTTATCAAAAACATTTCAACTTGTTTTCAAAAACACTAATGGTTTTAATAATCAATTAAAAAGACAGAATATAACCGCACTCTCACTTAAGCTTTTTAATTGTTGCCGACGTTTCGGCGATAAGCCTTTGTCAAGGACAATAAAAAAAAAAGCTTAAGTGAGAGTGCAGTTAAATTCTGTCTTTTTAAAGTATTATTCATTGTATTATTTAATAATCAATTAAACAGTAAATATATAAATGTATTGAAGTTTGCCTAAGTGAGTTTATTAACAATACAATTACATTTAATATTAAATCTAATAATATATCATATATTTACTACTGTTCACATTTTTGCAGTTGGGATGATTTTTTAAAGAGAAATTGGCAAAAAAAAAAGACATTTGTAATGTTATAAGATTTCTATTTTAAACGGATTATGTTCTTTTGAACTTTCTATTCATCAAAGAATCCTGTAAATATAATGTATGACAGTTTTCACAAAAATATCACGCAGCACAACTGTTGTCAACATGGATAAAAATATAAAATCAGCATGTTAGAATGATTTCTGAAGAATCATGTGAAACTGAAGACTCACTCTTAAAAATAAAGGTGTTTAAAAGGTTCTTCACAGCGATGCCATAGAAGAATTTTTGGCTCCACAAAGAACCATTCAGTCAACAGTTTTTTAAAATACCATCTCTTTCTTACCTTTTTATAATCTGAAGAACCTTCCTTCGCCACAAAGAACCTTTTGTGAAACAGAAAGGTTCTTCAGATGTTAAATGTTCTTTATGGAACCATTTAGACAAAAAGGTTCTTCTATGGCATCGTGAAGCACCTTTATTTTAAAGAGTGCTGGAATAATGGCTTTTTAAAAATTCAGTTTGCCATCACAGAAATAAATTACATTTTAAAATATATTCAAATGAAAATATTTGTTTTAAATTGTAACAATATTTCAAAATATTATCAGTGCTCTATCACAAATATAAGTCTATCAATGCGTCTATTAATATATGGGAGATACTGATCAAAGCGGAGAAGCTGATCCATGTCCGTTTGTAAGTAACTGAGCATATTGGTATGCATGAACCCGAGTTTGAGTCTCGATCACAGAGAAAAGCAGCATGCTGAGGTATTCAGAGCTCCTCACTCTGTACAAACACAAGGAAGTGTTTCACACAGCCTTCATCTGTTCCACTGCCCCAGTATTCTTAACACACACACTAGGGCACAAAGGACTCTTTATGCAGCCTGTGTTTCTCAGTAACTGAAGGCTTCCACTGTTTTTGCCCTAGGAAACATCCTTTAAGTGCTGGGTTTTCAAATGCAACAAGTTAAAAGGCATTTTAAAATCATAAATGAACACTATTAGGATGACACTCTAGCACAAATGTAAAAACGTTACAGACTTGGAATGCATGTTGACTGAAGCAGCAACCAGAAGAACCAAAGCTGATCTGCTTACAAGAACTAATCAGCTTGAAATGACTTTGACAGTGGATTTAACCAGAGAAAGACCCCAATGTTAAACTAAATATAAATTACAAGCATATGCACACTAAACCTTTTTCCATTGCAACCAACAAACTAAATGCGCATATTAGCACATAAATAGGCTACAGGCAAAATTATGAAATATGCAAAAGTTTGAATCATCTTTGACCAACTAATTCAGTCTTCATACCTCTCGCTGCACACATTGCAACTTTATCAAGAATATGCATGCCATATTTAGAATAATAATGTGCAGTAAATATAAGAGGCAAAAAAAACTTACAGGATATATGTTCACATCTGTGGCAGCCATGCAGATTAATGCGATAGAAAGCACTGACAGTATGCTTTCATTTATTGCGCTGACTTTCGTGCACTCTCTCTCTCTCTCGCTCTCTCTCTCTCTCTCTCTCGCTCTCGCTCTCTCTCTCTCTCTCTCTCGTTCTCGCTCTCTCTCTCTCTCCACCATTCTAATATGGCCACTTGATGGAAACACCCTCTGGCTGAATTAAAATGCTGTCCGGGTTGCCCATGTTCACTCCTCCTACAGCACTTACAAACGCACTTGTTTCAGAAAAGACTTGTTTATTTGGTTTGAGTGTCTCTCTCAAGTAGTGTCAAATCAAGTAGCCTACATCTCAGTGCTGGACAAGATTCTCAGCAGATATAGTTACCCAAACAACCAGCTTCTTCATTTAACTAACTAACTAACTAATGAAAATAAATTTAATTAATTAATTAAATTTATTATATTATATAATAAATTATCATATATATGACACATGCACAATTTTATTATTTTTAGCTGTTGTTGCCTCTGGCTTTTCAAGTTACAGTTATGTTATATAATGAATATGGGCTTAAAGTGCACACTCTGAGCTTTAAATTGAGGGTATTCATATAAAGATTGGAGAACGGGTTAAGGAATTACAGCTCTTTACCTCCCCCCTTTTTCAAGGGACCATAAGTAATTGGACATTTGACTCAAAAGCCATTTCATGGACAGATGTGGGCTATTCCTACGTTATTTCTACATCAATTAAGCAGGTAGAAGGTCTGGAGTTGATTCTAAGTGTGCCATTTGCATTTGGAAGCTGTTGCTCTGAACCCACATCATGCTGTCAAAGGATGTCTCCATACAAGTGAAACAGACAATTGTTAGGCTTCAAAAACAAAACTAATCCATCAGAGAGATAGCAGGAACATTCGGAGCGGTCAAATCAACAGTTTGGTACATTCTGAGAAAAAAATGCACTGGTGAGCACAGCAACATAAAAAAGCCTGGACATTCACGGATGACAACAGTGGTGGATGATCGGTGGATCCCTTTCACAATCTCAACCCTGATTGAGCATGCATTTCACTCGCTGAAGACAAAACTAAAGGCAGAAATACCCACAAACAAACAACAACTGACGTCAGCTGCAGTAAAGGCCTGGCAAAGCATCGCAAAGGAGGAAACCCAGTCTCTGGTGATGTCCATGAGTTCCAGTCATTGCCTGCAAAGGATTCTCAATAAAATATTAAATATGAACATTTTATTTATGATTATTTTTATTTGTCCAACTACATTTGAGCCCCTGAAAATGGGGGGACTGTGTATAAAATGGTTTTGTTCTACCCCTTGAATTAAAACTTAAAGTCTGCACTTCAATTTCATCTGGATTGTTTCATTTTAATTCTATATATTATATGATATATTATCGTGTGTGTGTGTGTTAAACACAGAGGCTTCGAAATGGTTCAAACAATTATCATCTTCAGATTCTATATTAGTCTAATGTTGTGTCTACAGTACACAGCCAGAAGTGTTGAGTTCCAAGTATGTCCAGTATGTGTCGCCCTTTCATCGTTTTGTTTATACCCCTTACCTATAATTAGCAACAGAAGACAGACACTTGGGCCATATTTAAAAGTTATGAATTTGAAAGATAATGATATAGCACTAACGTTCGAAGCCAACAACTAGTATATTATTTTATGATTTGATTTAAACTTTTTTATATATATATATTGTTATTATTTAATGCAATGACATTCATTTTTAAGCGTGACATAAGCGCCGAACACTGATGAATAGAACAACCAGTTGAAGGTAAGTGAACGAATTTCTGTTCATTCATACTGAGGAAACTGTAAGAAATTTAAATGCACAACCCTAATGAGTTCCAGTCATTGCCTGCAAAGGATTCTCAATAAAATATTAAATATGAACATTTTATTTATGATTATTTTTATTTGTCCAACTACATTTGAGCCCCTGAAAATGGGGGGACTGTGTATAAAATGGTTTTGTTCTACCCCTTGAATTAAAACTTAAAGTCTGCACTTCAATTTCATCTGGATTGTTTCATTTTAATTCTATATATTATATGATATATTATCGTGTGTGTGTGTTAAACACAGAGGCTTCGAAATGGTTCAAACAATTATCATCTTCAGATTCTATATTAGTCTAATGTTGTGTCTACAGTACACAGCCAGAAGTGTTGAGTTCCAAGTATGTCCAGTATGTGTCGCCCTTTCATCGTTTTGTTTATACCCCTTACCTATAATTAGCAACAGAAGACAGACACTTGGGCCATATTTAAAAGTTATGAATTTGAAAGATAATGATATAGCACTAACGTTCGAAGCCAACAACTAGTATATTATTTTATGATTTGATTTAAACTTTTTTATATATATATATTGTTATTATTTAATGCAATGACATTCATTTTTAAGCGTGACATAAGCGCCGAACACTGATGAATAGAACAACCAGTGGAAGGTAAGTGAACGAATTTCTGTTCATTCATACTGAGGAAACTGTAAGAAATTAAAATGCACAACCCTAAAATCTAGTGTGATACACCAAACAAATATAGCTATGAGGACATTGCTTAATACTCTTTATTTCATTTAGGTAATCCAGAGTACAGTGTAATTTACACAGTACACTATCCCCATTCACTGTAAAATAAGAAACATTTTTTAAATATTCATCTTGAAAAT
Source organism: Sinocyclocheilus rhinocerous (assembly GCF_001515625.1). Classification (NCBI taxonomy): domain Eukaryota; kingdom Metazoa; phylum Chordata; class Actinopteri; order Cypriniformes; family Cyprinidae; genus Sinocyclocheilus; species Sinocyclocheilus rhinocerous. The sequence continues at coordinate 1,942,560 of NW_015638958.1, read as the reverse complement.
CGTACACCCATCTCATTCACTGTAAACAAATTATACGAATCAGAGCGACTTGTTCATTTGAAGAGCAGACCATTGTGTCACCTCAGAGTATTCCCGTTTTGTTCCAAGTATGCAGATTCCTTGAGTTATAGCCTAGTGATTGATTACATAATATGGGATCAGGAAACAAACAGTATTATGCTGTTCAATGCACAAGGAAATGTTTTCTTGTTCAGGAAAACACTGAATTCCACTTAGTATATTAATAAAGTCAGCTACCTTATAATGATTAAAAAGAACAGATGTGCTGTAAATTCCTGTCTAAAGATCCTCATGGCTACATTGCTGTTGTGATTCTCCTGAACAAACCAGCAGTTGTTTGACACATCAGTTATGAATTCAGTTCATTTATACCAGAAGTATCACAGATCTCAAATGGAATAGGAATGATCAAAGATCTGAGCACCTAGGGCCTTCATTGAGGGGGACAACAAAAATTTGTCCCAGGCCCTGCGAATGTTAGTGACGCTGGCGTCACTGATCTGGCACACATTAAACACATTATAAACACCTAGAATTGTCCCCTACCCATCATCTTTCACAGAGATACATGAAGCATAATACTGAAAACCTTCAGGGAATCTTGAAGAACAAGGACTGTTGTGCTTTTGTCACAATTATAACAAAAACTAAGAGTGGCTACCAACAGAACCAGCAGTCTATCCACGGAAATGTACATGCTCTCAGTTTGATTTCATTACTGCCAACACTACATTCAAGAACTGAACAAATGTGACACATCAACATCAACAACAAAGATCAGAGTGCTCAACACAGAGCTAACCGAGAGCTGTTGTGCTCTCTTAGTAGGTTACATATTAAACATTAAACATATTTAAATACCTCAACACATGGAGACTTAGTCAATTAAACAGAAAGTTCACAAAGATTAACATCAGTAAATCTAAAAATACATAACATAGCCAAAAATACATGGACATCCAAACACATACCCATATGTCGCTTTAAACTAAAAGCATTATTTGATTTGATCCATTTGCTCCAAACTCTTCTGGGAAGGCTTTGGCTTTTGGAACATGGACGCAGTGATGGGAACTGGTTCACAGCCTGTGTTACAATTCATCCTAAAGGACGAGGCTTTGTGTAGGCCAGTCATCTTGTTTCAAAAAAGGTGGCAAGTCAGTTCTTTATGGACCTTAAGCATAAAGTTTAACATACAGTTTTCTAGAATATCACTGTATGCAGTTCCATTAAAGGAATAGTTCACCCAAAAATGAAAATTTGCTCACCCTCAGGCCATTCAAGATGTAGTTTGTTCTTCATCCGAACAGATTTGGAAAAATTTAGCATTATCACTTGCTCACCAAAGGATTCTCTGCAGTGAATGGGTGCCGTCAGAATGAGAACTGATAAAAACATCACAATAATGCACAAGTAATCCAAATGGCTCCAGTACATCCATTTACGTCTTGTGAAGCGAAAAGCTGTGTGTTCGTTATAGACAAATCCACGTTTTTAAGTCTTTATCCATAATATTGCTTTCTCAAGTGAAAAAAATCGTCCTGCCTGAAGCAACGGTTTAAAGTTAAAAACATGCAGCCTTTCACTTTACAAGACATTACCTGATGGACTGGAGTAATGTAGATTACTAAAATACAATAAAAAAAAATAAAAAAAAATCTTTATGCAGTTGCATTAATACTTGTCATCATAAATTACTGAAATAGCCAAACCTGTTCATTCAAAGGAACTGTCCATGTACTTTGCCCATGTAGTGTAGATGGCAAACAAGAACAGGATTTACGGAAAGGCAGTGTAGCACTTCATAAAAGGAAAAATCACACTAGCTAAAAAAAAAAAAATACTATTGGATTGTGTCTTTTCTTTGAAAGATACAGAAAATGACACATTACCTTCCATTTAGTCATTAACCTATATACTGTTAGATTGTTCTAGTTATTCTAGTAGGTTTAATGGAGACTGCTGTGTGTTACCTTAAACGTAACAAAATATGGCACATGAAAAGACCGTTTTTAAGGTGGACTGAAGTAAATGGCCTTTCATAAAATAGAAAACAGATGCAGGTTTGATAAGTTTGCATTGAAAAACAATGTGTTACCTTGAACTGCTAGAGGAGTGGACTTTGGAACAGTCAATGAGAACACGTAGAACTTTACCCTCACACTATTTTCGCTTACAAAACGTTTGTTCATGCACTGTCAGCAGGCAGAAGAAATTATATGAACATACACACTATTCTTGTATAACTAAGGAAATGTGCAGCAGAGGTTTGTATTTGGCAACGTTTTCAACGGATTGCACTATTGTCATTAAGAGGTCCCTTGATTTTGCTTGAAACTGAAATGAAATTGGGCAGTAACGTATAAACTGCAACCCTCATGAAGAGATAAAGACAAAATACTGACAATAACAATGCAACACAGACTAACGGAAAAGAAAAACAAGGTCAACACCAGCCATCTTTGATCCTTACTGAAAATGACATTGAATGGCACATGGAATAATCTGGCAGCAAACAAAATTATTTCAAATATAAAAATAAAAAAAACACAATGCTACATGTATGCACCGTCATACATGTCAGACAAAAAGATCGGCAAAGATCAGCAACGACAAGCTTAAAAACAATTAAAAAACATCTTACAAAATGACAAATGAGTTGGGATGTCCTGGAGAGGAACGGGTGAACTTTGGCACACAAAGAGATGATTTAGATGAACATGAGACCATTACAGTAGAGAGCAGATTCACCAACGTTTGTCTTTACAGTCCTTTGTTGAAGTAGACCGTCTCTACTCCAGGATGACTGGCTCGAATCTTCTCCTGCAGCTCTGGTTCCAAACGGCTCACTGCCATAGAACTGCATGAATGATGCATTAAATTATGAAATGCAACAGAATGATTCATAAAAGCAATATTCCGAAAAGATTCAAACTGCTTTGAAAATGTTCTCACCTCTTTTGTGGGAATAACGCACAGCACAATGGGGTTGCAAACACAAGGCTAAGAAGAAGAAAGAATGTACAAAAGAATGGGTCACAAATTCTTGAATTCCTTTCAGGAAATAACTGTTTATTAGACCATCAATCTATCTTTGGCAACTCACCAGAACCCAACCAAGCCAACTTGAATGGGTGCACTCATCCACGGAAACCTCTGAAAAAATGAAGGGGGAGAAAATCAACCTGGCAACAAAGCCCTTGATTCTATGGGGCCATTTTAAGGGCTAATGCATTCAAGCAGACCAGACACCGTTGTTGGGTGTGTACGTGCTCTGCTAAGTCTAAATAGCTTTCATTAAGATTTTCCGCCATGTAAACAAAATATTTATAATGTAAGTTTGAAATTACCTTGAGGAAGGCCTTCTTTTCCAAAGAGTTCATTAAAAACGGAGGGATTGCTATAGGAAGATTTAATTAGAATGATAGATTATTTATTTGTAATTACAGTGTCCTTAACAGATATGCACTTTGATAAATCAACATTGCATTTGCATAAGACCTACAGTGAGGGACCACTCAAAAAAAAAAAAACTGATATATTTTATTATATTTAAAACATTATTTCTAGGTTTAAAATAGATTCCAGATTTTAAGTGTGGTCTCAGACTTTTGGACGTCACTGTACATGCATAATTGTATAAATATAGTTGCAAAGTCCATTCTACTGTAATAGGATTGAGAGATTTAGAATAAACGAACCCATTCCCGGAGAGGCCATGAGGATTCTGGAAACCACCACTTGTGTGATGGCCTGTTGAGCTGCCTTTGAAGATTCTCCTAACCGATTGTCGTTCTCATCTGTTACTGGAATGCCGTGTTTGAGTTCCCTGATTGAAACAAAAGGAACAACATCGTTCACATCACTTCATGTCTGTTATACTGCTACCGGTCAAATATTTGGGGTCAGCAGATTAAAAAAAAATTTTTTTAAGAAAATATAATTTTATTCAGCAAGGATGCATTAAATTGGTCAATAGTGACAGTAAAGACATTTATAATATTACAAAAGATTTACATTTTAATATAAATATAGTTGCAAAGTCCATTCTACTGTAATAGGATTGAGAGATTTAGAATAAACGAACCCATTCCCGGAGAGGCCATGAGGATTCTGGAAACCACCACTTGTGTGATGGCCTGTTGAGCTGCCTTTGAAGAATCTCCTACCCGATTGTCGTTCTCATCTGTTACTGGAATGCCGTGTTTGAGTTCCCTGATTGAAACAAAAGGAACAACATCGTTCACATCACTTCATGTCTGTTATACTGTGCACACAGTATACGCTACCGGTCAAATATTTGGGGTCAGCAGATTAAAAAAAATTTTTTTTAAAGAAAATATAATTTTATTCAGCAAGGATGCATTAAATTGGTCAATAGTGACAGTAAAGACATTTATAATATTACAAAAGATTTACATTTTAAATGAATGCTGTTCTTTTGAACATTCTATTCATCAAAAAATCCTGAAAAAGAAATGTGTCACGGTTTCCACAAGAATATTATGCATAAGGATTGTTTTTTTTGAGCAGCAAATCAGCATATTAGAATGATTTGTGAAGGGTTGTGCGAAAACTGGAGTAATGGCTACTGAAAATTCAGCTTTGCCATCACAGGAATAAATGACATATTAAGATATATATTTAAATAGAAAATAGTTATTTTAGATTTTAGTACATTAGTTTTACTATATTTCTGATCAAATAAATTGGTGAGCATAAGAGTTGCTTCAAAAACATTAAAGGGGTCATATGATGCGATTTCATTTTTTCCTTTCTCTTTAGAGTGTTACAAGCTCTTGGTGCATAAAGAAGATCTGTAAAGTTGCAAAGACTAAAGTCTCAAATCCAAAGAGATATTCTTTATAAAAGTTAAGAGTTAGCCACACCTACCTAAAACGGCTCGTTCGAACACGCCCCCACATATCTACCTCACTATGTGGGAAGATTTGCATAACACCGCCCAAATGTTCACGCAAAGAAAGAAGATGTAACTTTTATTCTCGCTGTAGTATTGTTACGCCATGCCGTGAAGACGCTGTGTTTTTCGTTGTGAAAGCGAAGCTACTTTGGTCTTCCAAAAGAGGACGATATCAGCTTCGTCATGCCTAGAGCTGATC